>NC_088867.1:38646068-38951765 GCF_032884065.1 Artemia franciscana
AAAAAAAAAAGGAAAAAAATAAAGGAGAAAAACAAAACTAAAAAACGAATGTATATACAGACCGGTACACCGGGATACAAATGACGACCGGGACACAGGGAATATAAATGACGACTGGGACACAGGGACACAACTACAACGGGGACACCGGGAGAAACAGGGGGATATAAATGACGACCGGGACAAAAAAACTAAAAAGAAAAAAAACTAAAAACTAATAAAAAAACTAAAAAATCTAAAAATCTAAATAAGCTAAAAAGAAAAAAAAGGAAAAAAATAAAGGAGAAAAACAAAACTAAAAACGAATGTATATACAGACCGGGACACCGGGATACAAATGACGACCGGGACACAGGGAATATAAATGACGACCAGGACACAGGAACACAACTACAACAGGGACACCGGGGGAAACAGGGGGATGTAAATGACGACCGGGACACCGGGACAGGGAATGGTTGATTAGCAATCACCATCAACAAAGCTCAAGGGCAATCATTAGAATCATGAGGTATAGATCTGAATACAGATTGTTTTCCCATGGACCATTAAATGTTGCATGTTCAAGAGTCGGTAAACCTGACAATCTATTTATATGAAAAGACAATGGGACAGCAAAGAATGTTGTATATTCGCAAGTTTTACGTAGTTAAAACCATATATATATATATATATATATATATATATATATATATATATATATATATATATATATATATATATATATATATATATATATATATATATATATATATATATATATATATATATATATATATATATATATATATATATATATATATATATATATATATATATATATATATATATATATATATATATATATATATATATATCTATATTCACAGGTGGGACATAGGGACACAACTACAATGGCGCGTAACTATTATGGCGCGTAACGACTTACGCGCGCGGGGGGGCTTGGGGGTGGCGCGAAGCGCCCCCACCAACTAGGTGTTGGGGTGGCGCGAAGCGCCACCCCAACAGCTAGTATATATATAAAAATAAGTTGTATGTCTGTGTGTCTGTCAGGTGACGTCATGTTTCTGTGTTGACTGACGTCATGAAATTAGTTGTCGTGATTCAAGATATTTAAGATATATGTTCACGTAGAAATCTATTAATGTTAAAGTTTAAAATGACTGATGAACTTACAATGGCAAAAGCCGATGAAGATGCTCAAAGAGTCTATGCCAAAAAACTTGCTGCTGATAGAGAAAGTCAGAAAAGAAAGCGTGCCGAGGAATCAAAAGAACAGGAAGGAAACAGGCTTGAGGCTAAAGAACGCAAAACCGCGCAGTTAGATGAAGATCCACCTGGACAGCGAGAGTCAAAACATATCAAAACTGAAAATGATAGCGATGATGATTGGGTTTGGGATTTTGACTTGGATAAAGTCATCAATGCCTACCAGATTTTAGTTAAAAAAACAAAGATTCGGCGATATGTATTTCATAGTGAAGCTGAAAAATAAAGAAGAAAAAGAAAACTGAAAAAAGAAAAAATTTAAAAAACTAAAAAATACTAAAAAGAAAAAACACTCAAAGAAACAAATGACGACCGGGACAGAGGGAATATAAATAACGACCGGGACACTCAAAGAGAAATTACAGACTGGAATACCGGGACACAAATGACGACCGGGACACAGGGAATATAAATGACGACCAGGACACAGGTATTTAAGAATATCGTTCGAAGACAAATTTTTAATTGTAAGAAGACCATTGAAAGAGAAATTTCTAATTGTAAAATGACTGAAGAACCTACAATGGCAACGGTACCACCATCGAAGTAGATAACCAGTGGGTTGTTCCATATTCCCCATTATTATCAAAAACATTTAATGCACACATAAACGTTGAATACTGTAACTCCGTAAAGGCAATCAAATACATACGTAAATACGTCAACAAAGGCAGTGACATGGCAGTTTTTTGGCTTGCAGCCCGATATCAAAGATTTCGACGAAATCGTACAATATCAGGCTGGAAGATACATAAGCAGTAATGAAGCTGTTTGGCGAATTCTTTCATTTCCGATAAATGAACGTAGTCCAGCTGTTGTTCACTTAGCGGTACATTTACAGAATGGTCAACGTGTTTATTTCTCGGAAACCAACGTGCAACAAAGAGCCCTGAATCCACCGGATACAAAATTAACAGCTTTTTTTCGCTTTGCAAAAATGATTCTTTTGCAAAAAAAATGCTGAATACTGAAGTGCCTTCGCATTACACGTGGAATACTAAATATAAAGTATTTGAACGTCGAAAACAGGGTAAGTCAGTCGACGGCCAACCTACCATCTTCAAAGATACCACGATAGGAAGACTCTACACCGTTCACCCCAATCAACATGAATGCTTCTTTCTACGCCTGCTTTTGGTGAATGTACCCAGTCCGACATCCTTTGAGTATTTGAGAACTGTAAACGGTACTATACATGACACTTACCGTAGTGCATGCCAAGCTCTGAATTTATTGGAGAATGACCAACACTGGGATAACTGCATCAATGACGCGTGCGAAACGTCAACCCCAAGTCCAATTCGTGCATTGTTTGGCATCATTTTAACAACTTGCTCTCCATCAGCTTCTACAGAGATATGGGAAAAATATAAGTCAAAAATGTCCGAAGATATACTCCATCGAAAACAGTTAGAGACGTCAGATATGACTTTTGATTTTACATCAGAAATTTATAACTACACTTTAGTTATTATAGAAGATTTGTGCGTACGTATGGCAAACAAACCTCTTCAGGATTTGGGAATGCCTTCACCTAACCGTATCGCTGCTGTTTCGACATGTGTAGAATTGGATCGTGAACAAAGTTACAGTACGAGTGATCTATTGTCGTATGTACAAAATAATATTTCCAAGTTAACGTTGGAACAAAAAAACATTTATGATACGATAGACTCAATTTCAGGACGTATACAACTACCTGCTGATTTGTGTAATTTAGTGACGTCCAAAAATGAATTGATTGAAAAAGTATTTCCGAATATTCTAAAAATTTATAAAAATAATAAATGGCTAAGTGAAAGAGCGATTCTCGCACCCAAAAACATAGACGTCCACGAAATCAACAATATTGTTTTGACCAAGATTCGAGACCAGGCAGTCCTTTACAAGTCAGTCGACACAGTTTTGGAACCAAATGAAGCGGTTAATTATCCATCTGAATTTTTAAATTCCATAGATCTTTCAGGGTTTCCACCACACGTGCTACAACTAAAAATAGGCGTACCAATAATACTTTTAAGAAATATCAACCCACCAAAGCTTTGCAATGGCACGCGACTTGCCGTAAAAAAAAAACAATGGAAAACCTAATAGAGGCCACAATCTTGACAGGGCCTTTTGAGGGTGAGGCTGTTCTTATTCCTCGCATTCCCATGATTCCAACGGATCTGCCTTTTCAATTTAAAAGATTGCAATTCCCAATTCGATTAGCATTTGCAATCACCATTAACAAAGCTCAAGGTCAATCATTAGAAAAATGTGGTATAGATCTCAATACTGATTGTTTTTCCCATGGACAATTGTACGTTACATGTTCGAGGGTCGGTAAACCTGACAATTTATTTATATGCAGCGACAATTGGACAGCGAAGAATGTTGTATATTCGCAAGTTTTACGCAGTTAATTTGTATTGTATCTATCTATCTATCTATCTATATAAAAACGAGTTGTGTGTATGCATGTTTATTTGTTTGTAAAAAGAGCGTTTGCATATGACGTCATTATTAGTACATACGGCTTTGTATATGGACAGACAATGGGAAAGCCAAGAATGTTGTATATTCGCAATTTTTACGTAGTTTGAAACACATATATAAATCTATATATATACACAGGTGGGACACAGGGACACAACTACAATGGCACGTAACTAATATGGCGCGTAACGACTTACGCGCGCAGGGGGGCTTGGGGGGGCACGAAGCGCCCCACCAACTAGGTGTTGGGGTGGCGCGAAGTGCCACCCCAACAGCTAGTATATATATATATATATATATATATATATATATATATATATATATATATATATATATATATATATATATATATATATATATATATATATATATATATATATATATATATATATATATATATATATAATATATATATATATATATATATATATATATATATATATATATATATATATATATATATATATATATATCATGAAAAGAGAAATCACCAATGCAACAGCACAAACACATAAAAAAAGCGACAGAAGGGGAAAAGAAAGACTGTTTTCCTTAATTAGTGATTACTATAGACCAGCACTTGAATGGGGCCTTAACCCTACTCATCCATACAATCACATAGGTCAAACAGCATAGCCATACACAATCAACCATAAAGAACAATCCATGGACAGGCAGTCATGTCGTCAATATGTATAAGTCGTCATTTACCAAACAATAGAAAAAATATTAAAGACAAATAATTCAGAGTAAACAACCCAACACAAGGGCTCATCAGAAGAATACACTTGCCTATAGGGTTTCGCCACTTTAAATTCTCTACCCAGCCAAGTGTTTTGGCTACCACAGAATATCCATGGCATCCCCGTTTCAGGTAACACCCCCAAAATACATGCCTATGAAAAAAAAAACAGCAAATGTAGAACAACCAAGTAACACCAAAACAAGCTTATCCTGTTAATATATCCCTCTTTTTAGCAACAATAGGTAAACTAAATATGATAAATTTTACCAAATCACAAATATTAACACATTACAAAAAAAATTGAATGAACTAAACAATTATAGGATTCATCTTTACCATGTAGCTATTTTTTTAAGAAATCCGCTCTATTAGAAACACAATTCAAAATAAATGGCGTTGCATCATCATTTGTCGAACCTCCGAAATTAGTTGAAAATTTCTTTAAGTATTTCAAGATAATTCTTTTGATATTTATTTAAAAGTTCGTTATAATGAAAACTAAATTTTTTAAATTGCCAAGTTAATTTATTTGCAGAAAAACCTCTTGATATAAATTTTTGGCTTAAGATTTTACATCTATTATTAAAATCAATATAATTACTACAAATCCTTGCATAACGAAGTAACTGTGAGAAAAACACCGAATACGTGATATTTGAGTGTATATTACTTTCAGGGAATGGGAAACTAATCACTTCAAAATCAAAATCATCTGTTTTATTATACTGTGAGAAAAACTGTGAGAAAAACACCGAATACGTGATATTTGAGTGTATATTACTTTCAAGGAATGGGAAACTAATCACTTCAAAATCAAAATCATCCGTTTTATTATACATTTTAAAACTTAATTTATTATTATCACAAATATTAATATTTAAATCTAAGAAATGATCTTCATGACCAGTGCCATGACTAGGTTTAAGAGTAAGCTCTGATGGATATATATTTTTAGAAATATCAATGAAATCCTTACAATTTCAGACCAAAATATCATCTAAATATCTTTTATTATTTGACAAAGCATGTTTTAAATTATTTGGATTATTCTTATCCATCATATATTTATATTCTAGTTGACTTAAAAACAAGTCAGCTATAAATGGGCTGGCATTCCCCCTCATGGGAATTCCCACGGTTTGCTATAAAACAAATTCTAATAACTCAAAAATCATATCCAAGCTGTAACATCTCAAGTTAACTGTGGCATTAAAGCAATTTGTCCATATAGCTTTTTTATTATAAGTGTCTATTTTTAAGAACCTTTTACTAGATAAGAGGAAAGATTTCTTGATAACAGTTTTTAAATTATCTAACACTACATTAAGTGATAAATTAGTATACATTGTCGCGAAATCGAAAGACTCAATTCTTTTAGCTGAAACCATTGTTAGAGAATCTATCACCTGCAGTGAATTATTAACACTCCAATATGGATTAAAATTCGAAAACTTTTTAATACCAGAACAATAGGTTTTAAGTTTATTTACAATTTCCTTTAAAATTAATGAGAGGTCAATAGTAGCAACGCGGGTTGGACATTTAGCTGCTCCAGCAATAAACCGTGGTTTAGGGGGATTCTTATGAAATTTTACAGTCCAATATAGGAAAGGGAACTTTTTATCATTGTCATTTATTTTAATATTAAAATTTTTAAAAAGTATTTCTTCAGTCTTTTCAATTAAATCCTCATCCTCTAAATTTACCTTTTCGTAAACATTAGTTGTGCATAACTCCCTTTTTATGATATCACAATACAGCTTCTGACAAATTATGGCAAAATTATTATTACCTTTATCCACTGGCACAATTACAAATTCATTCTGTAGATTAGCAATTGCTTTTCATTCTGTAGATTAGCAATTGTTTCGCATTATAAAATAATGATTTAGTGTTGCTATTTTTTAGGTTAGAATATATTTTATTCCTTATTCTACTAATAATTAAATTCTTCCAACTTTGAAAACTCTCTTTATTTTTATTCTCTTTCTTACACCACTTATCAATAAATAAATCAAAATCATTTTCCAAGCCATCAAGAACACTCGATGGTTTCAGATGATGAGAAAGACGGAAATTAGCCCCTTTATTCATTATAATTTGAAGATCATCTTGCTTTATTATTGACAAGTCCCCTGTTATAACATGTTTGTAAGTAGGATTTACAAATGGGCCAAGTTGCTTACAATTACAAACCGGTTTCCAATTTATATCACTATCTAATCTTTTAAGTATTCAATTATAATTAAAAATAATTTGCCCAATAGTTTTTGAAAATTTATAAGTTAAAACTGGACTATCATTATAATTCAAATTACTAGGAAGGGCCTGTTTCACATGCCGCTGATTTAAAATTTCTGGTAAATTAATATCACCAATCTGCTTACAAGTAAAATTAATAGGTAAATATAATCTGTTATCCTTATTATCAATATTGTCAAATTTTTTCTTTTTTGAAATAAATTTCGTTTTAGTTAGAATGCAAATTGTATCACATATTACTTTAAAATTATATTCAAGAGCTGTATTATTCTTAACAATCCAGAAAAGTTTGATTAAATTCCTCTTGGATAAATTATTTAGACATTTTATTACAGAAATCATACCCCTAGATTCAAGTAGCTGGCATAGATCTATAGAAAGCATATGTAAATCTAATTCATTTTTTCTATTATTTTTCCTATGTCCTCTCGATCGTTTCTTACGTTTAGTAGGACAAGTAAAAGAAGGATGGTCCATACAACCATCAATACATTTAACAACAACCTGAGACAAGTCACCATATTTTGCTACACGATCATTTAGCCCAAAAGGATAAGCTGTACCAAGAGTATGGATCCAGAAATCCTCCTGTTTAAGTAGCCTATTATTCTTCTCTTCTTCATTTAAATTTTCTAACTCTAAATTTTCTAAAATTGTGACAGTTATATCTGATATGGAACATTTACCATTATTACAATGTTGAACTAGATAGTTATTAGTTTTTTCATTATTAACTGTTGTCTTGTGTCCAGAAAATCTTATATATATATTATTAGTTGTTTCCCCCAAATATTGTAGGCAGCATTTATTACATTCTAATAGGTAAATTACATTGGTTGTTTTACAATTAACATTACCACGTAACTTGCATGCAAAATTTTTATTATACAATGTACTCTTAACAGAAGTCCGTGGGATAAAATGATCTTGGCAAAGAAAACAACGACTCTTACACTAACTCACTTTCAAAAAATCGTTCCGAGTTCCGAGGCTAATATTTGTGTTTTGTTGCATGAAAAGTTATTGAAAATAAATCCAAAACAAACCAACATCCAAATCGTCCCTGTGTCCCACCTAAGAATATAGATATATAGATATATAGATATATATATATATATATATATATATATATATATATATATATATATATATATATATATATATATATATATATATATATATATATAGATAGATAGATATACATATACAATACAAATTAACTACGTAAAACTTGCGAATATACAACATTCTTCGCTGTCCCATTGTCGGTGCATATAAATAGATTGTCAGGTTTACCGACCCTCGAACATGCAACGTACAATTGTCCATGGGAAAAACAATCTGGATTAAGATCTATGCCGCATTTTTCTAATGATTGAACTTGAGCTTTGTTGATGGTGATTGCAAATGCTAATCGAATTGGGAATTGCAATCTTTTAAATTGAAAAGGCAGATCCGTTGGAATCATAGGAATGCGAGGAATAAGAACAGTCTCACCCTAAAAAGGCACTGTCAAGATTGTTGCCTCTATTACGTTTTCCATTGTTTTTTTTTACGGCAAGTCGCGTGCCATTGCAAAGCTTTGGTAGGTTGATATTTCGTAACAATATTATTGGTACGTCTATTTTTAGTTCTAGCAAGTGTGGTGGAAACCCTGGGAGATCCAGGGAATTTAAAAATTCAGATGGATAATTAGCCGCTTCATTTGGCTCCAGAACTGTGTCGACTGACTTGTAAAGGACTGTCTGGTCTCGAATCTTGGTCAAAACAATATTGTTGATTTCGTGGACTTCTATATTCTTGGCTGCCAGAATCGCTCGTTCGCTTAGCCATTTATGATTTTTATAATTGGTTAGAATATTCGGAAATACTTTTTCAACCAATTCATTTTTGGACGTCACTAAATTACAAAATTCAGCAGGTAGTTGAATACGTCCTGAAATTGAGTCTACTGGGAGCTTTCCGTTTCCAATTGCCAGCAATTGATCTGAAAATGTTTGACCAGAGTCATCGTTTTGAAATCGGACACGCATATTTGTAGTTAATTTTAATGTCTTTACGTGTGCCCATAAATTAGAATTTTTCAGGCAAGCATTCATTTCGTCTGCAGGGGTTGATCTAGGTATTATAGGTAATGTTTGCCTGAAATCTCCAGCAAGCAATATTAATTTCCTCTCGGTTTCGAATTTCCTCTCAAATCTCGCAATTATTGCTCCAGAGCCTCGAGCGATTTTTTGTGTGCCATTGTACACTCGTCCCAAATAATAAGTTTGCATTGCTGCAATACTTTACCCATCCCAGATGATTTGTAAATATTGCACGAGGGAGTTTCTGTAGAATGCGAATTCAGAGGCAATTTCAAAGCGGAATGAGCAGTTCTTCCACCATGCAGCAACGTTCCGGCTATTCCTGACGACGCAATCGCCAACGCTATATCGTCTTTTGATCGAATTGATGCCAGAATCAGTTTTATCACAAACGTTTTACCAGTACCACCTGGTGCATCCAAAAATAAGATTTCTGTAACGTTGTTATCGACACAATGCATTATCGCATCATAAATGTCTTTTTGCTCAGACGTTAACTTAGAAATATTATTTTGTAAATACGACAACAGATCACTCGTGTTGTAACTTTGTTCACGATCCAATTCTACACATTTCGAAACGGCAGCGGTACGATTAGGTGAAGGCGTTCCCATATACTGAAGAGGTTTGTTTTCCATACATACGCACAAATCTTCTATAATAACTAAAGTGTAGATATAAATTTCTGATGTAAAATCAAAAGTCATATCTGACGTCACTAACCATTTTCGATGGAGTATATCTTCGGACATTTTCGATTTAAATTTCTCCCATAACTCTGTAGGAGCTGAAGGAGAGCAAGTTGTTAGTATGATTCCAAACAATGCACGACTTTGACTTAGAGTTGACGTTTCGCACTCGTCATTGATGCAGTTATCCCAGTGTTGGTCATTCTCCAATAAATTCAGAGCTTGGCATGCACTACGGTAAGTGTCATGTATAGTACCGTTTACAGTTCTCAAATACTCAAAGGACGTCGGACCGGGTACATTCATCAAAAGCAGGCGTAGAAAGAAGCATTTATGTTCATTGGGGTGAATGGTGTAGTCTTCCTATCGTGGTATCTTTGAACATGGTAGGTTGGCCTTCGACAGACTTACCCTGTTTTCGACGTTCAAATGATTTATTTTTAGCATTCCACGTTTAATACGAAGGCACCTCAGTATTCAGCAGTTTTTTTTTCAAAAGAATCATTTTGGTATAACGAAAAGAAAGCAGTTAACTTTGTATCCGGTGGATTCAGGGCTCTTTGTTACATGTTGGATTCCGAAAAATAAACGCTTTGACCATTCTGTAAATGTACCGCTAAGTGAACAACAGCTGGACTACGTTCATGTATCGGAAATGAAAGAATTCGCCAAACAGCTTCATTACTGTTTATGTATCTTCCAGCCTGATATTGTACGATTTCGTCGATATCTTTGATTTCGGACTGCAAGCTAAAAACTGCCATGTCACTGCCTTTGTTGACGTATTTACATATGTATTTGATTGCCTTAACGGAGTTACAGTATTCCAAGTTTATGTGTGCATTAAATGTTTTTGATAATAATGGGGAATATGGAACAACCCATTGGTTATCTACTTCGACGGTGGTACCGTTACGCTTCTTTATTATTGCTGTTTTACCGCCATCTTCAGTAGATCTTCTTCTATACTGTGGGTAACCATCATTGCCAGTAATTGTGTTGGATACTAAAAGTCGAGGATATTGCTTTGTGCACCTTCCTTTGGCCATGCATGGTGAATTTTCATTCAGTGCACCGCAAGGTCCATGTATCATATTTTTTACAACAATATCATATAACCCCTTATCGACATTTTCATCAGGTATTTCAGCGGAAATCACATCATCAATTTTGTTAGAAGTAATTTTATAATGTAGCCAGATTAGTATATGTGCGTGTTGCAAACCTCGTTTTTGCCATTCCACTGAATACATCCAGCATCGCACTGACCCAAACACTTCAAGTTTTACTATGTAGTTTATCAGTGATTTCAACTTTTGCCGGAAGACACGGGCCGTAATGTCATGTCTATGAACCAGCGATTGTCCTTGAACTAAAAGCTGCTGTATCTCGTCCCAAGATTGGATTACATGTAAATGTAATAAATAAAAATGGACGACCATAGAGACGAAAATACGCAATAGCATCTTGAGCATATTCATGCATATGACGGGGACCGCCAGCATATGACGAAGGTAAAATCGTTAATCTTCCAACGTTTGTGGTATTACCGTCATTTACAACTGCATCTCGCAAATGAATGTATTGTTCAGAGCGGAGCTTGGTCTGGTTCAGACGGATATATAGCAAACATTCTGATTAAATTTTTGCATACATATCAACAACGTATTGGTGAAACAATTGACGGCATTTTAAAATATAATTGACTTCATCCTGCCGAATCATTAGTCTATAGGAATAATAATGTATTGCACTGCATTTCTTAGTAATTTCTTTGTTAGTGGCTGGATTCATCAATTTAACATTAAAGTGATAGCCGTCGGCTCCATCCCAAAAAATGATAGGATATTGTAGGGCATCGTAGCATCGATGAGTTTCAGCAATTCTTACCAACTGAGCGTTTCGCTTATGAAGAATAATATCTCGAGGTAAAATCTGATCACCGACCATAACGATTGTCACTTCGTCGATAGTTGGAGCATTGTATCTACGCACATGTTGGCCAGGAGGCGTTTTGTCAGCGGAAATAACAATTTTATTCGTATCAGTAGGCATCAAATCGATGGATGTTTTGAACAGACGCAATAAATTATTATTTTCGTGGAAAAGATGTTGCAATTGGGAAACGATTGTCCTTTCAACGTTGAGAGACATTTCACAACGTGCATTCAATTCAGAATTTCTATCACTGATGAAGTACAATTGTAAAAATTTATGATTCTCGCCTGAGAATGGTAGAAAGGACCCTGCTCTATGATAAATTTGCCCTTTTACTTTGAAAGTAGGCATAAACTGATCTGGATTTTCGATTTGGGCACCAAACGACGTCATTTGGAAACATGAGTTACATTTTCTGATCTGTGATAAACAAACGCTTAGATTTTGACGTAGTTTCATTAAGCAAAGTCTTCAATGGCTCTGGTGGTGCAGCCAATAGAGGAAGTTTAACTTTTCCTGAGGCGCAACACATTCCCATTGTTTCACCATTGAATTTCAAGGCCTTGCAATAGGAACAAATTTTAGACATAGTCCCAATTTGAACACATCTACTCAAGCTTAAATCATCAACTGGGCTGTACCTGAATGCCAGGCGATAATTTTCAGGTTGTTCTGATTCCTCGGCACGCTTTCTTTTCTTACTTTCTCTATCAGCCCCAAGCCTGTTTTCTTGCTGTTCTTGTGATTCCTCGGCACGCCTTCTTTTTTCACTTTCTCTTTTAGCAGCAAGTCTGGTTTCATGTTGCTCTGGTAGTTCCTCGGCATGCCTTCTTTTTTCACTTTCTCTTTTAGCAGCAAGTCTGGTTTTGCGTTGCTCTAGTAGTTCCTCGGTATGCCTTCTTTTTTCACTTTCGCTTTTAGCAGCAAGTCTGGTTTCATGATGTTCTGGTAGTTCTTCGGCACGCCTTCTTTTTTCACTTTCTCTTTTAGCAGCAAGTCTGGTTTCGCGTTGCTCTGGTAGTTCCTCGGCACGCCTTCTTTTTTCACTGTCGCTTTTAGCAGCAAGTCTGGTTTCATGTTGCTCTGGTAGTTCCTCGGCACGCCTTCTTTTTTCACTTTCTCTTTTAGCAGCAAGTCTGGTTTCGCGTTGCTCTGGTAGTTCCTCAGCACGCCTTCTTTTTTCACTTTCGCTTTTAGCAGCAAGTCTGGTTTCATGTTGCTCCGGTAGTTCCTCGGCACGCCTTCTTTTTTCACTTTCTCTTTTAGCAGCAAGTCTGGTTTCGCGTTGCTCTGGTAGTTCCTCGGCACGCCTTCTTTTTTTACTTTCTCTTTTAGCAGCAAGTCTGATTTCGCGTTGCTCTGGTAGTTCCTCTTCCTCGGCACGCTTTCTTTTCTTACTTTCTCTAGCAGCAGCAAGTTTTTTGGCATAGACTCTTTGAGCATCTTCCTCGGCTGTTGCCATTGTAGGTTCATCAGTCATTTTACAGTTAAACATTAATAGATTTCTCCGTGAACGAATGTCTTAAATACCTTTAATGACGTCACTGTCATTAACAAACATGACGACAACTAACTTCATGACGTCAGTCGACACACAAACATGACGTCACTCGACACACACACACACACAACTTATTTTTATATATATAGATAAGTTGTATGTGTTTTTGTGTTGAGGTTTGCAGATGACGTCTGAAAAATAAAGTAGAAAAAGAAAACTGAAAAAGGAAAAAAGGTAAAAAACTAAAAAAAAAACTAAGAAGTAAAAAAACTAAAAAAAAGAAAAAAAGAAAAAAAATTAAAAAAAGGAAAAAACCAAAAAAGAAAAAACCTAAAAAAATAAAAAAATTAAAAAAGGTAAAAAGAAAAAAATCTAAAAAAAAACTAAGAGCTAAAAAAATAAAAAAAAAGAATGGAGGGCGACAAGGTCTCCTCCCCCACCCCTTTATTTATCAAAATCGTCTGATCAAAACTATGAGAAAGCCATTTGGCCGAAAAAAAATTAATATGCAAATTTCGTTTTAATTATTCATGTGCGGTCAATACAGTAAAAACATGCATTAATTCAAAAATGTTCAGAAATTAAATTTTAAAAAACAAGTTTTTTTTACTGCAATTAAGGAGCGAAATTAAAACTTATGACGAATAGAAATTACTCCCAATATGAAAGAGGTTGTCCCATCCTCAACGCCACACTCTTTACGTTTATATCTGACTTCAAAATGAGACTTCAATTCTAAACAAGAGCTAAGAGCTCATATGGCATGAGCTCTAGCAAAATTCTAAGAATCAATAGATCGATTTAAAAGAAAAATCAGAGGCTTAATGCCGGTCGGGATTTAAAATAAGAGCTCTGAGACACGAGGTCCTTATAAATATCAAAATTCATTAAGATCCGATCATCCACTCGTCAGTTAAAAATACCAGATTTTTTCTAATTTTTCCTCTCCCTTCAGCCCCCCCCATATGGTCGAGTCGGGGAATACAATTTAATCAAGTCAATTTGAGCAGGTTCCTGACACGCCTACCAATTTTTATCGTACTAGAACGTCCAGAAGCACCGAGCTCGCCAAAGCACTGGATTCCCCCTAACTCCCCAAAAGATTGCAGATCCAGTCCAGTTACATCGATCACGTATCTAAGATATTTGCTTATTCTACCCACCAAGTTTCATCCCAATCTCACCACTCTAAGCGTTTTCCAAGATATCCAGTTTTCCCCTCCTACTCCCCCCAATGTCACCAGCTCCGGTCGGGATTTAAAAAAAGATCTCTGAGAAATTAGTTCCTTCTAAATATTAAATTTCATTAAGATTCGGTCACCCGTTCTTAAGTTAAAAATACCTCAATTTTTCAAAATCAACATCCCCCCCAACTCCACCAAAGAGAGCTGATTCAGTCTGGTTATGTCAATCACGTATCTAGGACTTGTGCTTATTCTCCCCACCAAGTTTCATCCTGATGTCTCCACTCTAAGCGTTCTCCAAGATTTCCCGTTTCCCTTTCCAACTCCCCCAATATCACCGGAATGGTCGTGATTCCAAATAAGAGCTCTGAGACACGATGTCCTTCTAAATATAAAATTTTATTAAGATCTAATCACTCGTTCGTAAGTTACAAATACCTCATTTTTTCTTATTTTTCAGAATTAAACCTCCCCCCCCCCCAACTCACCCAAAGAGAGTGGATCCGTTCTGGTTATGTCAATCACGTATCTAAGACTTGTGGTTATTTTAAACACTCTAAGTGTTTTCCAAGATTTTAGGTTTCTTCCTCCAACTCCCCCAACGTCACCTGATCCGGTCAGAATTTAAAATAAAAGCTTTGAGACACGACATGATACTAAATATAAAATTTCATTAAGATCTGATCACCCGTTCGTAAGTTAAAAACGCTTCATTTTTTCTAATTTTCTGAATTAACCGTCCCCCACTCCCCCCAGACTGTCCAGTCAGGGAAACGACTATTTCTAATTTAATCTTGTCTGGTCCCTGATACGCATGCCAAATTTCATCGTCCTAGCTTATCTGGAAGTGCCTAAACTAGTAAAACCGGGACAGACAGACAGACCGACTGAATTTAAGATCGCTATAGCTCACTTGGTAAATACCAAATGCCATAAAAAATTAGATCAAACGACAATCACTAGTTGAGTTTTCCAGTGAAATTACCATCTATAAAGTTAATTTTATTAACCTAACATTATAGTGTTAAGTTTCATAATATTTTTTAATATATCAATAGTTAACATAATGTGAACAATAAAATGAATAGAGATTGGCAAACAATTGTAAATATAGTCACGATTCTGAGCTCAATAATAAAAAATGCTGAATTGAAAATAATTTTTCAAGAAATGGACCTGAAATATACAATGACAATTAAAACACTGTTACAAACTAAAATGTCTTATTAGGTATCCGTGCGAGTGAATGAATGTAAATTTTACTATTCTTCTGAGTTTAAACAAAACTTTATTTTGCCAGAGCATTGGATAAAAATTTGTTAATATATATTCTGGGAAAAATAAAATGTGATTTTTTGTATTCCAAACTCTTGTCTTTGACATCATCATACATTTTTTTTCATAAACATCCCACTACTGAGATATGTCTTAAAAGAAAACAAGGCTCTAGTTAAATATTTTAACATAAAGAGGGGAGCAACGTATCAAAACATATACTACTACTTCTACCACTAACAACTCACCCCAGCATGAAGCTGCCTGAGGGCAACACAGCTACGCACGCTCCTCCTCCATCCCAGTCTATTCAAAGCCTTCCTCTTTACACCCTCCCAGGAAGTTCTCATTTCCTTTAAATTTTTCTTTATGACATCTTCCCACCCCAGAAGAGGACGACTTACTTTCCGTTTAGCCCTAGACGGTTGGCCAAAAAGAAAAATCTTCGGCAATCTGTCATCCTTCATCCGCAAAGCGTGCGTTAGCCATGTCAACCTTTCTTTCACTATAGCCTTGATAAACGGGATTGAAGCTTTTTTGTAGAGCCTACTGTTTGAAATACGGTCAGTCACCCGGGTACCCAGAATAATCCGTAGGTAATTTCTCTGGAAAATATCTAGTAAATCTTCATCCGCTTTTCGGAGCACCCATGCTTCAGAGCCATATTTGAACGCTTTCATTACTGTACCTTCCAATATTCTAATCTTGGTTTGCGGAATTATCTTCCTATTCTTCCAAACTTTTCTTAACTGTGAAAAAACACCCTGAGCCATAGCTATTCTACTTTAAACATCTTGACAGCTCACACCGTCTTTACTAATAATACTTTTTGTTACCCAATGTCGTCTTTTCATCTTCACTTATTCCTAGCATTAGCGACTTAGTCTTTTTGACATTAATTTCCAAGCCTATTCTAGCACCCTGAACTCGCAAAACCTCTTAAAAGTTCATTCATGTTGCTCAGACTTTCATCTAGGATTTAAGGAACCTTAGATTCTGAGTTGAAAAAATATAGGCTAGATACTCATACAAACACAAAAGCGCGGGATTCAATGATTTGAAGTCATAGATTCATTATGTCCACGGTTGTAATCACAGTTCAATTTAGCTGTTTCAGCAAGACCAAATCTTTTCGAAGTTGGTAACTTTTTATCTTGGACAAAATAGGTTTAGAAAGTTGATATTTGAATGAAGCATTTGGACTGGAGAGCATTCAGTCCCAGACTTGCTCCAAAATCTATACTTTTATTATCTTATCCAATGATTATGAGTTGAAAAGTCTATCGTTTGTGAAATGTACTATTTCTTATGTGAATGATGGATGTTTGAAGCTAGAAGCAAAATTTCCAGAAAAAAATCCAGTCTCTTTAATGCAGACTTCAGTAATTATACTGAAGTCGAGCATTCGAATATTGTAAAAACCTGGCAAAGCTCATAATACAGCTAATACTACTATTACTAACATCTCACTGCAGCAGAAAGCACGTGAGCCCGACATAGCTAAGCATCCTCCTTTTCCACTATAATCTATTCAAAGTTTCATTCCTCAACTTCTCTAAAAAAAACCTCGGATTTTCTTTAAATACTGCCTTACGACCACTTCCCCATTTGGGAACGAACTGCTTTTTGTTTGGGTCTAGATACAAGGGCAAAATGAACGAAATTTGGTAATCCTTCATCCTCAAAACACGTCCAAGCCATCTAAAATTCATATATTTTGTTTACATTTTTATATAGGACACTCAAAACATCTATCTAGGACACAAAACATCTGCATACCCTACGTCAAGATCAGAAATCAGAGAAATACCAAGCCTATTCTCTAGTACCAAGATAATCGAGATAGAGTCACCAGTAACAATGTAAGTGACGTTTAAGATAAATTTTCGGATGTTGAAAGTAAATGTTTACACCCTTTAACTGTCGTGTATGTTCGTTAAGCTGCTTAGCACTGCCATTACTAAGAGATATTAGATTCCATAGGACAGTCTGAGTGTTTCCTGATTTGGGAACATGTTCGGTATTCTGAAAACTACGGTTGGTTCATCACAATCCACATTGCTAAGTTTCCAGTGAGAACTTGTTTTATAAAATTTTGGCACCAACTTTAGCCACATTATCTCAAATACAAACATCAAAAGGGTTTTTGTAATCAGCAAGACTTTTCAGACATCCTGTATAATTTGCCTATTCTCACTGTTTAGGCAAATTCTCTCCCCGTGTCCAAAAATACACACCCCTTACTAAAATCTTAAGTATGTTCTTCATATGAATACAATTCTCAGAACTAACTTAAGAGAGAACTGGGTACCACACCCCCACCTTCTGCTGTATAACTAATTCCAAGTTGAACTGGGAGAAAATTTTTTTAACTCCATATTAGTCATAGTTTGCCAGAAGATAAAGGAGCCAGATAAAAAAAAACACAATTTACCTTAGCTGGTTTTTAAATAGATTATAGATTGGACCGAATCGCTCAGTGTCGAGTCCCATTTCACATAAGAATCTCTGTCGACAGACCTCTTCTTTTATCTGAAAAAAGATAAAATATAAAGTGCAAATAACTAAGGAAATCGGATACAGTAAAATAGAATGCACAGATTATACCTGTTCATATTGAATATTATTATTTGTAAGTGTTAACGCCTTAACTATATATTTGTAGACCTATCTTATTTCTTGTTTCCCATTTTTCCCTTTTCCAGAAAAACAGTTAAGCCTTACTTGCAAGGAGGTTTGGAACGAAAAGAAATGTGACATAGTAAAACCACAGAAGCTGAGTAGGCAGATCCGGTAACTTTTCTCTATTTTTTGAAAATAAGATTTATGGCATCCTTGTTTGCTTGATTATTCAACAATAATGTTAAAAATATCATTTTTAATAGAAATCCGTTTAAAGGCTCCTCCTCAAAGAAGGGAAAACGTTCCTTTATTTTACTCTTAAGAAATAGATCAAATCAAAATTATTTAGAAGAGTTTGACAGTGCTGAGAGTTTATTTTGCATGACATCTAACCAGCGGATGGAACTCTGATTTTCAGGAAACACTGAGACATTCTCAGACAAGACTCAGTCTGATTGAATAGTTGGAAATGCCCGGGAATTATTACTTGAAAACAACTTTGTTCAGCGTTCCATATCGACCTGAAATTGTCTCCCTAAGACGGCCATCTCAGCAAAACCATCTATTTATCTGTCAAGTGAAGGTTCGGTACATTTATTAAACCTAGAGACAACACTGGGTAATGAGCAAGAACAATTTGGGCACTCACAACGTTCTGGTGTCAGGTGATATATTAAAAGAATGGAAAATCCAATAAAAAATTAACATACTAATTCAAAATAATTTTTGTTATGATCCAAGTCTTTTCTATTAAACGTTGTCGTTCCTATGCAGACTCCTTTAAGGTCAAGTTCTTTCAGGACATGGGGAACATTTTCTGCCCTCTCCCTGCTCTTCTTCCACATAGCACATCACCAAACAAACATCAATTAGTTTGCATAGGAAAAACTACACATATTCTAATCAGGACAGCTGATAAAAAAAAGGGAAGGAAGCTTAGCTTATTTTTCTGTGTGCACCTACAATAGATCTTATATAGTCTTATATATTAAATATATAGACCCACCAAATACGAAATTTGGGTTGATATAAATAGACTAGGTAGCCTGTTCACACAGCTTTCCTATCTACAGTTTCCTATCTACAATATTATATCTATACATTGAATATCCAAAGAGCCGTATTTTCGTCTAGGCATAGAAAAAAGGCACTTCTGCAAGGATCAAATGCCCAAGCTGCCAACAGGGGAGAACGAAAAACTGAGTAGGGGAAAACAAAAACTAGGCCAAAAGGTCACTTCGATAAAACAATTTGGCAAGGAAACAAGGTGGCAAAGCCTGCTCTTTTTATAGTATATTGATCTTTTCTCGTAACACTATGGTTTACACGCTTGGCAGTTACGAAAAGGTGAAAACTTTAATGACTGTACTGACTTACCTCAAGGTAAGTAAAATACGCGTCTAATTTTTTTAGGTTCGGTCTATATATTACGGGATCATAAGTATGTTCCATTTTTGAATCCTCTGTTGGTGATGCGGCTGCTCGCGCGCTCCTTCCTTCAAGAACACTACGAAAGGCGACTGATATTGGTAAATTGACGAATAGGGCTGAAAAATAAAAGCATATTCATACAACAATGTAAGTCCAACCAAATGTTAGTAAAGAAAATAAAAAAAAATTCAATACTCAATCTGATTTTAAAACAACCATCGCTAGAAGTAAAAATAGGCAGAAATTTGTGGTATTTGATATGTGTTTCAGCATCTAAAGTGCAACTAAACAAGGATTCCATCAAAATTGAGTAATATAAATATATGTTATTGAATGGCAAGCAATTTTTTCATCGTTTTTTTGGTTTAAATCTTGTTCTTTAGGTAAAATTTATGTTATCGTATACGTTATAAAGTCAGAAGAAGCAAATAAAACTATCCGAGCAGGGCATCGGTGAATTCATCGTGTAAAATAAATTTGCACAATGGATGTTCTCAATTTAACTTTGTCTTATGATCATCTATCTTAAAAACACAATCTGATAGAAACTATGTATATAAACTTCTCTCTGTCAATAATGTCTAGCACATTGTGAGAAGCAATGACAAAGTAATATTCTAAGCTTTTTTCAATATTTTTCTCTTCTACAAGTTCAGCCGTACGATGCCCGTCATGAAAGTGACACATTTAGTTATCTTTAACAGACGTGCCAAGTACCAAGTGAACAATACCAACTTAAAAAAAATACATTCTTGTATTTCCGAGACTATTTAAAAAATTGCTTCTAAACGAGAACAGGGACGGCCTTAGAAGCTAGGTTTGGGAAAAACCTAATTGACCTAAATCTATCCGCCTCACACAACCACAACTTTTTAATACGTACAAGCAATTGAAGGTTAAGGTAAAGGGGAAGGCGAGACTTCTTTAAGTTGGTATGTTATTCATCAATGATAAACGTTGATTCAAAGAAACTTAACTTTTTATGTGTCGATTTTTTTTTTTTTTTAACCGAAATGGGAAGTTTTATCAATATCATGAGCACAATAATTTTGAAATACCACCAAAAGCCATTGGCCAGAAACACTCTACACTGATGGGCCGGATTTGCCTTCAAAGTCTAGCCAATAATGGTCTTCTCGCAGAAAACCTGGCAGCCTTCTATTAGTTTCGAATAATGAAAATAGCAATGGAAAACTAAGCTTGTTTGCTTTCTAGCTAGCGGATAACACCCTAAAGCCTTTCGAAATTTGCATTTTCTAAATCTGGCTTTGTCAACATATGGGTGCATTAAAGGCTAATTATTTTGACTTTCGGATTCACTCAGGAAGTATTTAGGTAATAAGGTAAGTAATTTCTCGGAAAAGTTAAAATTTTAAATCCATTTTTGCGTTCATTTCCTTCGAATTTATTACTGACAGTCAATTCCACTTAAACGAGAATGGTAAAAATTCTCCAACCCTTTTCGATTTAAGCGAAAAAAAGAACAAAAGCGGATATTTTTCCGTCAATATTTGGGTCAAAGGAGATGGCCAGACGTAGTTTTTGTAAGCTATATTTATTCAACACAGACATTTTAACAACAGCTTTTGAAACAAAGAATAGGCTTTTTAATTATTAAAGCAAATTGCGAAAATAACGCAATAGAGAGTAAGAAGAGCAAATTTAATTTTTATTCAGCAGGAAAATTTCTAGACATTCTTCTTCATCCATTCACAGATGACTTCTTAAAAACAATATTGATGAATAAATCGTAAATAATATCAACCAGTATAGAAAATTGTTCTAAACTGGTTTCAAGTGTGAGATTTCTTTATTGTCTTTGCAACACTTCGGTAATTTCAAAAGACTTCGCTTCAATTAGTACAAGTTGTTTCTTTCAAAATTGACACTCATTTTAAACTCTTTTTTACAGTGACTTATTTAAATTTGAAAATTACTCACAGAACTAAATAGTTTAAGTACCACGTTTATGAAAATCTCATTTAAACGGTAGCTTGGTGATTTGAGAAAGTGTTTTACACTTGTGTGAACTCTTTTGAAAGAACAGCCTCTGCCTGTCAACCCTTAAAGGCCTATATTAATAAAAAAAAGCCTCATTCCACTAATTCATTTCTCACTTTCAACATTTTATTTTTGAATGATGTTAAGAAAAAGAAACTAGAAAATGTGTCTTGTTTTATTAGGAAAAAGTTCCTTCTTTGTCAAACCCAGGTTAGTAATAATAAGAACTTCCTACTGTAGTTCTTTTCATTCCTGAATAAAATGAGAAAAGTTTAGGTAACTTAAAGTCTTTAGGTAACTAACATTGACGTCATCTCTTAATGAAATATAAAAAGTGGGAAATGAACTGGAGTGAGGCTTTCTTAGTGAAATAGACCTCAAGTTCGTAATAGTTAAAAGATGGGGTATTCTGAACAAGTCATCCGAGTATTAGAGAAAATATTAGAAGCCACATGCCTGAGGTAAGTCTCATCAAGAGAAATATGTTAATTTTATGCTCATGCACGATTGTTTCCAAATTATCTTAATTTGTTTTCTTTTTAATGAGGCTTTCTGATTACCTTGAGTGGCTTTACAAAACTGAGCCGAAGCTCTGGCTGCAAGGGCCCACTGTCTCAAAAAGCAGTTCTGATTGGTGAAAAATGGTGCGGAATATACACTGATATCTAGCTCATAAGAAACTAGGCATCATCAAGACATATAACGACGCTTTAAGCATCTGAGCAAATGACTCAAAATAGTGGAAACATGCAAAAAGACACGCGTTTTCCTTCTAGGAGAATTTGGTATGTAAAACTGAAATATTTTGGGCGATGAAGGTGACTTAGAGCAGCTGAGCTTCTCGGAGCATCAATATTATTTCAAGTTGTCTTATAAACAATTTTTTTATAGTCTAAACATCTCTCATCATTTAGCAAAACAAATGGGAGCTAATGATTCTTTGACACGGGGAATTCAATAAACTGGTAATTCGGAAATGCTTTAGCACAAATAAAGAATAGAACACCATCAATTGGCTCCTGAGAGAAGGAAGATGATAAGAGAAGAAAAGAAAGAAAGAGCCATTCAAGAACCTAGGCGAGCATGCTCCATTTAGTTTGAAAACGTGCTAATTAAAACATCGGTTCCTTTTTTCTCATTATTTTGAGCTATATTAATTGAAATATGGTTTGTATTTAATTGAAAATAAAAACAATTACGTTGCAATTTCCTAAAAAATTGAAATGAATGAAATTTTAATTGCAGGAAAATGGATTCGTTTGATTGGCGAATTGAGAAATTCAAGCAAGTAAATAAAAGAAATGAAACACTTACACATATCAATGGGTAACTTATTATTGACGTATATGGCTCTTTTTTCTCTCGATTTCTCATCTCGATTTTTTAGTTCATCCATTATTTCATCTTCAAACTTTTCCCAAGCAACAGCTTGTGTCAATAGCCAAACACCATTTGTCACCAATAGCATTAAAAAAACAGAGCTGAAATTCATTTTTACCAAAAACTTTACACTTTACTACTGAACTACAATGGATCATACCATCTTCTCATTTTGAAATCTACTCTTCCAGAATTAATAATGAGCATATTACCTGACCTAGAAATAAAAATGCAGGAGATTCGTGCAAATTCATATTCATATGCTGTACTTCGCTTACCCTGATGACCAGCCGGTTAAACGTAAAAGCAACGTATGATTTCGTTGACCCTCTTTTGACCCATCCGTAAGGTGAATATTCATTAAGTCACAATTTCCGAGGAATCCAGAACAAAAAGAAGAAGATTCTAACTCAGAAATATTACAAAATTATAAATAAGATCTCGATTTAAAAAATTAGTTCAGTGGCTAACTAAAAAAAAAATATTTAAAGATTCTAAGCTCTCATGCTTAGATTTGGCATAAATTACCTGTATATAATAAGCTACTATTTCGCAAGTTACCTAAGAGTGACAAATTTGTTTTTTTTTTTACGTTTTGTATCTAATTTTGAGCATATATTGAATGAGTAAATTTTTAATAGCGGGTTGTGTTGAGCTTTGTCCTGGCCAAAAGGGGAAAAATGCAAGACAGGGCCGTGACTATTATCTATATTGTTATGATTGTCTATAGTTTTGAGTGTCATAGCAGGCTCAAGTCTTGGGTTGGCCCAAAACCATGGCTAAAAGTGTTATCGCTGCTTTCTCATCTAAAAGCCGTAACTGATATTTTGACGCTGGTGGGGCAATTGCCAAGTGTTTCTAAAAAGAACAATCAGCAAGACAATGTAGAGCAGAAGACTTAAAGTGTGATTGAACACAAATTGCATTCCTGATCCTCCCTGTAGAGCAGCTTAGCAGGCGTTTTTTTTTTTTCAATTATCTCAGTGACGATTTTTCATATGCTGTAAAAATATGCAACTGAAAATAGTACAGGCTACTTGAATATAAACATCAAGATAAAAATTCGACGTTTTTATATTGAACACATACGGGTTTATATATTGAACACGTATACAACAATCCCCACAAAAACAAGATTCCAGATGGGGGTAAACTGGCAAACAAAGCTGGGTTTCAAGTACTTTTTCTTAGACCTCTTTTTTTTGGGGGGCGGGTCAAGTTGTGTGGCAATGTGTTTGTCTTGTCGCTTTGACACGCACTTGTACAAAAAGAGAAAGCTTCACAGAAGGAGATGAGAGGATGTACATATAGAAAAGCAAACCTTTAATTTTGCTGTATTAAAATTGACAATTTCCAGACAGAAATAAAATAAATAATATAGACCAGACGCAACAAAAGTTTCGCCCTCAACCCGGCCCACTAAATTTTGAAGCCATGGTCATAACTTCAAGAGATTAGCTTACTGCTAGCTCCGGTTTATATTCTCCGGGAAAGAATGATGAATTCAATTTTATCGTTATTTTTTTGAACTCTTGAAATTACGATCAAGAATTCAAAATTTAGGAAGACTCCGAGTTAATAGATAAATGTTGCTTAATCTAGCCTCTATCCTCTTCGTATATCCATGTCGGGACGAGTGGATTCAGTTATACCAAGATTTCATTAAAAATAGAAATTAGGGGAAGGAAATTTCATCAGTTACAGAGGATTATATATCGGAAAAAAGAAGTCAAGAGCTTCTTATTCTGACGAAGGTTTAATTAAATTTTTGTTACTAATAATAACAATAATAACATGTTTAATACCCACTTTAAATTCAAACACATAAGTACAGCATAGATTAAATAAACTTCCAAAAACCTACAAAGTGGCAGTAATAAATAATACAGTAGATTGGATAACGACTGAAAACAGACAAGAATGGAAAAGTAAAACCTAGTGTAGGTGGACAAATTTCTAGCCTTCCTCGCTCCTAAATAAAACCCACACTTTATGAGCCTTTCGGTTTGGATTTATCATTTTTATAATAATAATACTAAGCAGGAATTGTCTCTCTTAGATATAAGAATTTGCTTCGATGGAATGCAAATTCTGGTAGTCAACTATGAACTACTGCCTATTTTGCACAATATTGTAATAGCCTTCCAGGAGAAAATCAACCCAATACAAGCAAGGGCAGCAAAGGTAGTTTGAATGCAATCCCAGACCCCGCCTTAATTCTCCTGTCAGGCTTGATTATTATAGGTAAAGTTCAGAAGTTGTCACGAGCTAAAATACTTCTCTGTCCAATGGTGGATATATAACACTTACCTCAAAAAGAAGGTTTCTGGTTAATTAACCCCTTTCCATCCCCGCAGACAATTACCCATGAAAAAATTTCCCCGCATATAAAATGGAGCAGCCATAGGGAAAGTAAAAGAAATAAAAAGAATGATGGAAACTATAGCAGAGTTTTGGAATTGAATTGTGCAATATCTATCTACATTCTAAAATACAGGTAGATTATACGGTGTGGAATATCTTATGTGATTTATTTTCATATTTTGAATTATTTCAATTTGTTCGTATTTTTTGTATAGGGGGGGGGGGGGGTTCAGGTTGAGTTATCATAGCATAAAGGTTAAATAGCATAAAAGTTATCATAGCATAAAGGTTAAAGAAAATAATTTCTTGCTTATTAGAAACAGTGAATTCTGTCTATCTTAATCTTCTTGGTTTTTAGCTAAGAGCTTGACTATGTTATTGAAAACAAGAAAAGGCCGTATTAAAGGCCCTTTAGACGGGAAATCCTCCTGATTTACGCCTAGTGGACGCTTTTTCGGTCTGAAGGATAGACTTATATCAAGTACTGTTGATATCGGTGCCAGAGAAAGTCCACGAGAAGTAATTACTCGTTATTCTTAGTAAGAGCCTGTATTTCTATGCACCATCATAGGGCAGTCCTTCCACAGCTGCCACTAATTTCATGTTTCCAAACCTTGCAATGATAACTAAACCCCTCAAAAAACACAAAACAAAATTAAAAGAAATACAAATAAGTACTACAGCAATAATTACTGCCAGACAAGAGAAGTTGATCTACTAGGGCCTATTGAAGTGCCTAGATTGACAAACTATTCGAATATATAGGACAGAGTAAGACTGACCTCTAAATCCAATCTTTCTTCATCTGTGATCTCCGTGTAAAATCAGACGTAATAATGGGCACTATATTAGTGGCAGACTTTAGTTATTTTCTTCGGATAAATTGGATGATAAAATCTATATATAGTCCCATACATTGCAGATTCATTGGGAAGACTAACTTTAACCAAGAGGATGACCTCTTCTGCCTCTTTTTAAGGAATATTCAAGCACAAAGACACGCATGAGCCTGCAGATAAACAGCTATACCACCTTATTTAGAGAATCTACCACTAGCTTGACTTAACATATTTACGAAAACGCAAAAAAATAAAAGAAAGCCTCAGTAAATCTAAAGTATTTCCGCTGTGTTTTAATGGAATTAAGCTACTTATATTTTCCTTTGGGGGAGGGGGCAAGCTATGAAGATTGGCAAACACCAAAAACAACAAGAACAACAGGGAATGTTTATTGCAGCATGTAATCTTTAAATATTCATGGGGAGAAATTTTTGATAAAAATTTCAAATAATGAAATTATTTTTAAATAACGAAACAAGTTATTTACTTTGGAATAGTATATACTGAAACGATCTCAAAATTATTATATTTGCTCCTATAATTTCCAGTCTTTTTCAGACCATATGCATGCAAGTACTAATTTTGCTGATATTTGGCTATAAACATTACGACTTATCAATCTTCGTCGAGGTTTCCTCGTACTTGAGGCATTTGATATTAGCACTGTCAAAAAATCACTCTAATCTAGCTTAGTATTAAAAAAGTTTAATTATAGAAAATAGACCTGGGCATATATTTTGATTTCAAAACAACATATTTTGTTTACGAAATTCTCTGGAAAAGTAGTGGGTAAAAGTAAGTGGGTTGTCCCCTCCGCAATATCTCGCTCTTTACACTAAAGATTGACTCTTTCCCACAATTCTATTTTTTAAAACAATTAAAAGCTTTAGCGTAAAGAGCGAGGGATTGCGGTGGGGACAACCCATTTCATATACGGAGTAATTTCTGTTCGTTTTAAGTTTTAATGTCGCTCCTTACTTCCAGTTAAAAAAAAAATAGTTTTTTATTATTTAATTACGATCAAAGAAGATATCCTTGAGCAGCGCAAGAGGAAATACATAAGCCAAAACACAACGGGATACATATTAGAGATCATATGAGAGTGATCATATGACATATGAAAGTGTAATTGCCAAATGCACTTTTTAATAGAGTTTGTTTTGTAGAAAGTCATGATACAACGATGGAGAGGGGCTGAAACACACCACAGACAAATCTTGATTTTTTGGCAACTACTCAAGTGTTTTGGCCAAATGGATTGGGTTATTAACTAAAGTATTCGATATTTTAAGTGCAAGATATTTAATTAAGTTATGTATGCTCATTGATGGTTAAAACCTAAGGGGTGAGAGGGGAATGGGATTCATTCGGTAAAAAAAAATCAAACCCCGGACTAAACTTTTCTAGCAGACTCGCTTAAATAAATCTTCGTTTTTGTATTAATGTAATGTCTACATAAATACATGTTTCTATTCTTCAAGATTAAAGCACCCAAAAACCTTCAAAACTGTACAAGAGACCGCAAGAAAATTTGTGTGGTTGAGACACAAAATAAGTTGTGGGATATTTCTGTTTCAGAAATATATAAATACCTAATAAGTGGCAGAGATCCCTGCCAGACAACAGGCATAAAAAGAAGAAGGACACTTAGCGTTCCCTTTTTGTGGGGGTCAGCAAAAAATTAGCCCGAACTCAAACGTAAAATTCAAAGAAACTTTATCCCCCCCCCCCTTCCAAAAAAATGTCTAGAATTTCAACTCAATCCCCCAACCATGAGGCATAACAAGCAAGAATTACCAGAAGTATTTCTTTCGAGTTACTCATTTACTAAGAGAATAGACCCCCCCTCCCCCTACCTCTACCCTTTATTTGAATTATTCATCCGTTTGCATATATAAGATAGTTTAATATCGATGTATAGCCCTAGTAATACAACTTTTACTCACATTTCTCGATTTCTGCAGAAGATAAAAAACAAACAGAGCTAAAGTCCCCCCCCCCGGAGACTAGCTCTTATGTTCCCAAGGAATTATCATTTACTAAGAGAATAGACCCCCCCCCCGTACCTCTATCCTTTATTTGAATTATTCATCCGTTTGCATATGTACCCGTACAGATGAACGGGTTTCTTGTAAGCATATTTTCCCTAGATTTACAGACACTTTCCAAACGATGTAGGCTGAAAACGCCCAGCGCTTTGTTTGAGTACGATTATTCGAGCAACTCTTGTTATAGTTACTCGAGATATTATATGAAGTATTTTGATAAATCAATTTTTCAGGGGAATATTCTCTTTGACTTACCATTTCTCCCATCGGCCAGACCTAGATGATATTTATTTATTTATTTATTTTATTTCTAACCCGTCATAAAATACAAAGTAAACAGAGACGGAGTATACAGACAAAACGACAAAAAAAAAAGGAATATGAGAAAAAAAAAAAAAAAAAAAAACATCACAACAATGGAATAATTTATAAAGAACATTCGATGAAGTACTGAACCACTTTTGCATATATACAACTTTAAATATCACTGTACAGGAATACATACATACATACATGCACATTTATTTCCCATAAAAAAAAAAAAAAAAAAAAAAAAAAAAAAAAAAAAAAAAAACTCACTACAAAAGAATACACAACAATCAAGAAAAATAAAGAACACATGAGTATCTAACTACAAAAAACAAAAAAACCTATTGCCTCAAAATAATTGCCCAAGGATGAGTAACAATATTAGAGTTATATCTGGCGATCTGGGCTAATATTGCTTCATTAGGGTTGATGATCCCATACCGACTTGTCACAATACGGTTACTTGTCCATGGTGGAAGCCGTAAGAGGTACTTTGCATATTTATAATATGTAGACCGCAATTTTTTCTTATCTTCCTTTTGGAAAATCCTCCAAAAGGGACTTAGATACAGATAATGAGGTAGTGCCATTGCATTATATAGATGGGCCAAAATCCGCCGATCAAGCTGACGCTTATAAACTACAACACGGCTATACGCTAAAGAGATCCGCTTCTGCAGATGACTCTGCAAAAGATGACGTGTTTCAAGCATAGACCGACCAATAGGGATCCCCAAATAAACTATGTGTTCGGCAAGCCGAACAGTAGCACCACCCAGCCTAACATCAACAACAGACCCTTGCTTAGCATTAAATAACAACACATCAGATTTCTTTTCGTTAAACTAAAGGCCTATTTTTCCATACTCTACTTGAAGCTGGATAAAATTCTCCTCTAAACCGTGAAGGAGGCGGCTCAAATTAAGTACATCGTCTGCATAACTTATTAACGATAGATCAATTCCTCTCAGAATGTATGTCAGATTTGACTTAGATTGTGGTTTAACGATACTGTTATTAAATGCGGTAGGTGATGTCAATGCACCCTGCCTTACACCTTTTTCAACGGGGAGTACCGGGTTATTTGTCAGGTTTGGTGTTATTGGTAGCTTAAGCCTAGCTTTTAAATTTTTATACATATCATATAAAGGGTTTAACATAATTGGATCAACACCTACTAGGCCCATATCTAAAATAATCTGTTCATGAATTAGTGAATCAAAGGCCCTTCTGACATCATGTGCAGCGAGAGCTATGCTCTCACCGCTTTTCTCAGCATCTATCAAAGCCGAAACAAGAGCAGAAAGAGCGTGACCACTACCAAGACCAGGCTGAAAACCGAATTAATGGTCTGGGACTGTGCATTTCGACCGCAGTTCATCGACAATAAGTGCCTCAAATAACTTACAAAAAACTGTAGCCACAGTTATAGGTCGGAAAGACGAGCACTGGCTAAGTGGCTTTCCCTTTTTAGCCACAGGTGTTAATATTCCTATTGAAAAAGAATCAGGCACTATACCCAGGTTAAAAATTATTTGAAAAAGCAGGGCAAGGTGCTCAAGGAACAGCTCGCTGCAAAACAGCAGGTGCTGAATTGATATACCATCACAACCGCGCGATTTCTTTTTTTTTTTAGTTTTCTAATAGCAGAACGGATAGAACACCTCGTAATTATAACACCTGGACTGTTTTCTTCTCGCTTACGTGAGAAGAAATCATCCAGTTTCACACCGAAGCTTTTTTTGTAGCTTGATATCAGGAGCCGAAAATTCATTTCTATAATGCTGAACCCAATTATCTCGAGATATTGAGGTCATTGTTACATGAGATCTTTCTTTAAACAATGAAGACCAAAGTTTATTTGGGTGGGTAAGGATAGCCTGAGATGAAGAACGAATAATTGCACTACGGTGTAGTGAAAGTTCTTTCGCGAATTTACGTTTACTATGAATTCGAAGCTTATTCACCCACCCGTCTCGAGGACATCCAGCCTCACGCCAAACCGAAAGCCAGAATTTTGCCGAACTACACGCGTTTTGAAGATTAACATTTGCAGACCAGCCTGGTACTTCGGTACCAGGCCACACCCGTCTAAATGGTACAGCTGACTGTTCAGCGAGACGTAATGCGTGCACAAGCTCACCACAATAAATATTCAACCGAATTCGTGATTCCGCCGGATGGTTCTTAGAACTAACCATCAGCAGATCAAAAGGAACGCGGATTTTTGAAACAAGTTCATCACAAGTCGACTGAAATGAACTCATAGACGCACGTTTCCAATCACAAACAAAATAAGGACGCTTCTGGAGCCTTCCAGGAGGAGGCGGAACATTACTATTTAAATCAATATTGAAAAACAATGGAAAATGGTCAGATGTAAAATTTGAATCAGAAACAAGAACCTCACTTGGTGTAAGTGATTGAGTGTGCATAACATGATCTAGGTTTGACATACTTCCCGAATTATGAATATATGAAAAATTCTTATTCTTAGACGCGAGTATAAATTCATCACCTAACATACCGAGTAACATATTAGGACGATTAGAACTTGAACTGTTGTTGCCGCTCGGGTTTTCAAGATCACAGTTAAAGTCACCTGTTATCAGACACGAAAGTCCATGCTTTTTTATTTTATCAATACATTTGGATAGCCTTGCAATACTTATGGCAAACTGTCTATCTGATCGATCATCACGATAGTCCGTAGGGAGGTAAACATTCACTATAACAATATCATGCATTTTGATAGCGAGAAAGTCTAATGCCGAGTCAAACATAGAAGTTGATAGAGAGGATCGCAAGGCCACCAGATGGCCGGCCATGAGTGCGAGAGCGTTTGGCTGCAACTGTAAAAACTTGATGGTTTGGTGACAGGTTCAATAACGGAAGGCTGAGAGAGGTTGCAAAATGTTCCTGCAAATACACAATATCATATCTTGAAAGAAGGTCCTCGATAAAAATAGACCGGTTAAGGATATTTCCATTTAAATTCCACGTTGCAACTGCATGCTTAGCACAAGCGGGTTCTAGATTCATTTTGGTAGGGAATTCATATTGATTATCGCTTTATTAGCCGGACATCTTATGTTATAGCATGTATGGCCTTTCTTTTTGCATATAATGCAGTACATATCTTTAGTGCACAAATTATCCTTCGTGGATGTGTGATCAGAAGCACCACAACGACCACATATAGGCTTCAATACACAATTAGTCGCTAAGTGACCAACTCTATGGCACGAATAACATCTTTTTGGGAGAAATTTGAATTCTTCAGCAGGCAGCTTCTCATAACCGATTCGGACTGAGACTGCAAGAAAGTCTTCGAGATCCTTACTGGTCCCGAAATACAGCTTGAACACTTTGGAGCGCTCAAAGCTACCGATTTCTATTGCTTTTAATGCACATGGAACAAGGGATTCTATATCAGTCTGGGTCATACTAGGTGGAACTTTTTTCAAAACAGCAATAAACATTTTCTCTTTGAGCATGGCAGAGACCTCAGGCTTACTAACTTTCATTTTCTCAACGATCTTTTCAGCAGAAGATTTGGACTTGACGAATAATTTCCAGTCCTGTCTCACCTTTTTTAGCTCACTTATTTCGGCTGAGTTGGGGCAGATGGTATCCAAAAACTGCTTGCGAGCAATGGGATTATCAAGAGACTTTGGCATTTTAAGAACAACGGCATAGGATGTCTGGGGATTGACTGTTACAGGATTGGCGGGGCCTGGGACACTACTCGCTGAAGGGCAGCATAGGCTCTGTACTTTAGCTATAGACACAAAATTCTTAAATTCTAGACATAAATCATTTACCTTGCGGGTTAACGTAGCGCTTGCCTCGCCGGGAATTTTGGGGACTTCGTCCGGTTCGTATATAACAAACTTCGGCAGTTCCACTGAATTCTTATCACAGTAGTCTAAAACTTTCAAAATGTCTGCAAATGTGTCAGCAACTTTCAGCCTTTCACTTGGTCGAGTAGCATAATTCGCCACAGACCAAATTGTTTTCTTCGTTTCCCTCACCAAATCGTCGGCGAAAAAATCGCAACCAGTTTTGATAATATCGGCATTTGCATTACCTTTTGATTTCGCCCGCACGGCAAAATTTAATATAGCGTTATGTACTAGTCTATTAGGCTGCATCCCATGAAATGAATCCAGTTCACACACAGTCCCAGACTCAACGTCAGATAATTCATTAATTAGCAAAACAAACAAATCCAATCTTTTTTGCACAATTTCTCAGCAAACACAGGTAGATCGGTATTTGTATGAGTGACGTAGATAATGAGATTCAATCTTTACACTTTCATAATAGTTTATCCTTGTAACTTGAAAAAATAATCCGTCTAATTTAGCTTATGTTCACACTTCAAAAGCAAGGTAATATCCAGAAAAATGTTATTTTTTGTTCGTCCGCACTGAATGAAAGCTAGTTGAAGACTAGCGAATCTTAGTTGAATCTTAGAGGACAAACAAGTCTAACTACGAGAATAAATTACCCATTGGAGATATAATCTGGGCAACTTCCCTTTTTCTTGTTTTATTATAGATGGCTCGCGTCTTTTATCAGCGAACCGACAACCCTTAGCGATTCAGCCTACTCCGAATATATTTCCTTGGGCCATTTTTATTTAGCATTTTCGTGATTCATTAGACGAAGTTATAAATCAACTGTATGACATACAATGCTTCAGCAGTCGTTATATGTACGAAAGTTTCGTATCGTACACAGTAAAAGTCCCATTAGAACTGAAGTTATCCCTCAGATACTCCACTTGATTATGTCAGCAATGTCTTACAACTGCAGTTTTGAAGGTAAAATCAGTGTACCAAAACATTTTCGATATCATGCCCTTTCATTGCAAACGGTGATGTTTCAGGGACGGTAAGGATAGCTACTGTAATTTTACTAGAAATTACGATTAGGAACAGTAGAGACAGCTTGTTACCGTAGCAACAAGCTAGACACCTAACGCTTCTTTTCAAGATAAACAAGCATGAAGCAGAAAGGTAAAAGAGCTTTTTGGTAATAAAACAAAAATAATTGAAGAAAACTTAAAAAAAAGAATTTAAACAACCAAATATAATTTAATAGAAACCATAGCACACGTGACAAAATAAAAAAGCGAAATAATAATTTAGCAAAATAAGCATCAATCAATTCCTTTACCATATTGACCCGAAGACTAGTAGCAGACTAGTTTAATAAATGCAATTTATTACGGAGTTTGACATTAATATTAAATATGAAAAAAAAGAAACGACACCACATTCAGAATTTATGCGTGCAGTATAACGGATGAAAAAATTAACCTTTACTAAAGGGTAGAAATGTTGAACTCGTGTGAAAATTTGGTTTGGTAGTTTGGCCGATAGCAGCCGAACTGAAATACCTAAGGCGTATTTCAGTAGCAATCCGGAACACTATTACATTTGAAAATAACCACTGGGATAGAAAGATCGTAAATCATCAATCTGTGCTTTTAGTTTGGGGAAAAAAGTGTTGCAAGTACAGTTGAGATATCTAAGTCAGTCTGAATATACCCTGAAATAATATTTCGTTAATCAGGATTGTAATTGAGACACTTGTTTTCATAGCTCAAAATATTGCCGTGAATTTTTATATTATGAATTTGCAAGCTTTTTGCCAATTTCATAATATCTTTGTTCGCAGGCACAGTATCAGGAGGATCCTCGAGCTTGCCTTCCCCCATTCAAAATCCGAAAGCTTTTTCAAAATTTTTTAAATCCTTATTTCCTTTTTTTCGCAGGCACAGTATCAGGAGGATCCTCGAGCTTGCCTTCCCCCATTCAAAATCCGAAGGCTTTTTCAAAATTTTTAAAATCCTTATTTTCTTTTTTTCTAAATCCAGAACAAGATCATGTGTCCGTATCTGTTCTTTGGCCGCCGTTTCTTCTTTTTCTTTCAAACATTTCCAGCAATCATTGGACTTGTCAACTTTCAAAACATTTAATGGTTAAAGAAAGATTATGCTTTCTGTTCTTCCTCTTTTGGTGGTTCAGGACTGCAAATGCCACATCTTTTGGAGAGGTGTTCATCGGTCATCAGACAGTGAACTAGGAAGTGGCCCAGATCGTGCTTGGAAACAATTCGCCGTGGTGCATTTTCATTGTGAATTACTTTGTAATTACCCTTATTGTCTGGTTCATTTGCTAAAATAAAAAAAAAAGATTTAAACTTTTCTAATAATGATTGCAGTCTTTTGTCAATCCACCATCAGGATTGCCACCAATTTTGTCTTTCTAAAACAAGTTTCAAAAGAAAATGACAAAATATTCATTTAATTTCTAGGCTTAAAAAAGCAAAATACTATTTTGCAGGAATCAAAGCTTAATATATGCATTTATTTATCTAGTTTATAGATCAAATTTCCCTTGTGTATAGATTGCATTGACATTCTTCCAAAGTCTACACGTCTAAGTCTCTAAAACTAAAATTGGAAGTCTTTAAAATATGCCTTTGATCATTCTTATCTACGTTCAACTGACAATGTAACGAAACTTTATTGAAAACACAAACTTTATTGAAACACAATTGAAAAACTTTATTGAAAAACAAACTTTATTGAAATCAAAATTGAGTATACCCCAAATAAACGATTTCATTACCATTTTTATTTGTCTTAATAAATTTGACTTTTTTCAATATAAAAAAAAAGCATTCCAAAGTCAAAACTATTTCCTGAGAACAAAATTCCCTACATTATGCAGAATCATATGATGAATGTGGGTTAACAATCGAAACAAATCGAAAAGGAGACGTCTTGGTGGTTTTTCTTGCTTACTCAATCAATGCAGCAAGGTATAAAATAACACATAATTTATTTAAATCGAAACCATTCCAAAATTTACATATTTTTCTTGAATAAATAGTGTAACAGACCGATGATTGGGTAGCTCACACTACTATCAAGCTAGAATAGTTATAGGCTACAGTTATAGGCAAGCGCCTTTAGCCTAAAACCGAGTGGAAGATCTCAGAATCAGGGTACAACCCTGAATAGTGGTGATAGAATCAGCTATCACCACTGTTCGGTAGAATTCAATACCACTCTCAACTACCACGACCGGATATTGAGTTGGAGTATGGTGTACGTAACGGGGTAGTTAACATGGTAGTTCCTATATGTCTCCTCTACTGAGAAAATACCACTACCAAAATCTGCGAATCCAACTTCCTAAACACACAAATGAAATCTAGCTCACTTACTATCCTGGAAAGAGATTGGGGCAGAATTAAACTCTCGCAATGTACAAACAAAATGATAGTATTGTTTGAACGACAAGTAAAAATAAACTGAAAGCGAAACCGGTGAAAAGAGACGACTTTTTTAGAGTGAGAGGCGTCAATAATCAAATGAAATAACACAATTTAAAAAAAAATGATAGGAGGATCCTTGAAATAAAACCCTTAACTGGTTTCCCAATTCAGCCTAAATACAATGAAAAGTATAGCTCACCCTTACAAAAACTTGAGGCTAAGACCTGTTCACAATGAGATTTTACGAACATCGAAATTCAGCTTGTTCCCAAACCCGGTATTAGCTGATACTAGCGTTTATATTTTACGATTCGCAAAGAATAATTCAAAGGCTGGAATCATCTAATACCGTAGCTATCCCTTTAATTTCATTTAGTCCTTGTTTCTCTTGTCGTATAGATATTCTTGTGCTTTGACGAACTCCCGTAGACCCTCCCAATAATTATTTTCTTTTTCGTTTTCTTTTCTTTTTTCGCAGTTTTTTCTCTATCTGGATAAGGTTTGGGTATTAGTCAATCAGAAAATGTTATGAAGAATTCTCACGGCTCTGCCGTAACTAAGTTCAAATCGATCGAATTTCAGTTTTGGTTTGATTCAGTTCAGGACGCTAGCGAAATCTCTATTGTTAATGGGTTTGATTTCAACTGATTCCAGAAATTAGTGTTAGCTAAATCTCGGTATTAGCAAAATTTCATTGTGAATGGGCCTTTACCACATTTTGATGAATTTAGCTAGAACTGACTCTTCCATCCAATTTACCTGTCACATTATTTAACGAAAAAAAAATACGAAAAGAGAATTATTACCGGCTCATGAAGAGCGAAGAATGTATTTGCGAAAAGGAAAAATGGAATTTACAAAAAGAGGAGAGGACATTCGCCTGAAAAACAATCAGGTATCCTACATCCACCAATACGTTTAGACTTAGACATCTTGAGTATATAACAAAATTGATCTGTATTGTCAGCTATTTATTTATTCTTTTACCGATTGGTCTAAATGCGATGTCCCTTTAAAGAGTGCTAATTATGTTCTAAACAATAATTTAATTAATTTAAAAATTTATATTTATATAACATAAAAAATTATGTAAACATAAAAAATAACAAAAATAACATAATATTAATAACATAAAAAATTTAACTATGTGCTAAACATAATTAAATTATGTGCTAAGTTTCAACGTCCTGGGTTTTCTTATGTGCTAAACAATAATGCTTGTTCTCGGCATCTTCGACACAACATTACAAGACTCGTATTATGAAATGCCGCACAAAATTCGTACAAGGAATGCTTGCCCTCAATAGCCGTACGAAATTGAGGGTGAGCAGAAGTAACTCGGCTGTCCTCTGCCAAAAACTAGTATCTACACAAAAATTTGATTTTGAATTAAGGATGAACTCTCCTTATCATAACATGGTGAGTCCAATATTTCTGTCTGCTATACTTTCTGAGATACAATTTAGTATCAACATGGTCGACGGTTTCTGTCATCCAGGTCTCGCCGGTTTTCTACAATCAAAACCTAGTACGGACATTCTCGAATTACTAAACCAAACACATATCTCCAGCAGAAAGGAATGGAAGAAAAAAGGACTTCAGAAATATTTATCTCGAGTTATCAGAAGGAAAACCAACCAATCGTGACAAATACCATTCTCTGGATCACGCTGTGGTAGTTTTTCGTGGATGGTGAAGACCTCCCTTCACAAGAGTGCAGACAGTCTGGTATTGTAATTTCCTTTTCTTAGCCATTAAAGCTTGTTCAAATAGGCAATGAATAGAAAACTCCCCACAACATTTTTGAAATGTTTTTTTTTTAATGGTTTCTCATTTTAAAAACAGAAATGGTAAATTTCCTATCATTTGAAAAGTAATACAGGTAGATCACTTAGCAAAATTTTAAAACCTTAAAGGCATGTTCTTAATTACCTGCAATATGAGGTGGAAGACAAGCAACCCATTCTCGATCGGAAGCCTCCAGTTGCTGTATCATATTGACATGCTCAGAGTGTATATGCGAGAATTGAGCTGGTAGCTTGGCAGGATCCCAGAATAAAAAGGCTGAAAAATAAATTACACGTGATGTGAAGAAAATACGCCAAGAAGGCCTATAGAAATTATTAACTTAGCCTAATAATATATTAATATATCTAATATATATTAGAGGATAGCACTGTCATTACCAATATCTATTTACACTTGTATACATTATAGCATATCTGAGACCTAGAGGTTCATTTACTTCTTTTTTTTCGAACAAACATTTAGAATAACATCAAAATTAACTTGAAAATTTCATTGAAAATAATTTGAGAGTTGATTTGCGACGAAACGCGAAAAGCAGTTAACGGCTTGGTCAAATTTGATGAGGATATTTTAATCCAACAGTTCTTTGTAACGGACTGTAGTAAGGAGCGACCCGGCTCAATAGTAAACAAAAGTCTAAAAAACGGAAATTTGATACTAACATATACATCAAAAGAATCGGATTTTGATTCTGATTTTAAACATATAAGTTTCATCAAATTTAGTCTTACCATCAAAAGATCCGAGCACGAGAAAATTTGCCTTATTTTGGAAAATAGGGGGAAATACCCCCTAAGTCAGAGAATCTTAACAAAAATCACACCATCGCATTCAGCAAATCAGCAAACCCCACTGGAGATGTTTCAGGCTCCTATTTACAAAAATGTGAAACTTCGTATTTTTTGCCAGGAGACCGATCATGGGTGCGTGTTTATTTGTTTGTTTTTCTGTTGTTTTTTTCCAAGGGTGATCGTATCGACCCAGTGGTCCTAGAATCTCGCGAGAATGCTCATTCTAACGAAATTAAAAGTTCTAGTGCCCTTTTTAAATGACGAAAAATTGGAGGGCGCCTAGGCCCCCTCCCATGCTCATTTGTTCCAAAAGTCAAAGTCAGTTTTGAGATAGCTATTTTGTTCAGCATAGTCGAAAAATATAATAACTACGTATTTGGGGACGACTTACTCCCTCACAGTCCCCAGAGGAGGGGCTGCAAGTTACAACTTTGACCAGTGTTAACATAGTAATGGTTATTGGGAAGTGTACAGACGTTTTGGGTTGGTTTGGAGGAGGAGGGTTGAGGGGAGGGAGCTACGTGGAAGGATATTTCCTTGGAGGACTTTGTCATGGGGGAAAAGAAATTCCATGAAGGGGGCGCAAGATTTTCTAGCATTATATAAAAAACAATGAAAAAATAAATATGAAAAAGTTTTTTCAACTGAAAGTAAGGAGCAGCATTAAAACTTAAAACAAACAAAAATTATTACGCATATGAGGGGTTCATCTGATAAATACCTCGTTCTTTACACTACAGTACTTTAGTAATTTTAATTATCTATTCTACGGCCTTTGTGATTCTGGGGTCATTCTTAAAGAATTGGGACAAAATTGTTAGCTTTATTGTAAAGAGCGAGGTATTAACAATGGGGCAAACCCCCTCATATACGTAATAAAAATATAAGATGATACAAATTCGCTACCTAGTTAATTCATAAGGTACGTATATTTTTTATTAATAAAAACGTTTGTAAAAAATTAAAAGTTCTAGTTGCCTTTTTAAGTAACCAAAGAATTAGAGGGCAACTAGGCCTCCTCCCCCACCCCTTTTTTCTCAAAATCGTCCGATCAAAACAAAGAGAAAGCCATTTAGCCAAAATTGATATGCAAATTTAGTTTTCAAACAGTTTATGGTAATGAACTGTGGTAAGGAGTAACCCGGCTCAATAGTAATCGAAACTCTAAAAAACAGAGTTTTGGTACCAATAGTTGTATCAAAAAAATCGTATTTTTATGCTGATTTTAAATCCATCAAGCTTAAGTTTTACACATCAAAAGTTTCAAGCCTGAGAAAATTTGCCTTATTTTAGAAAATAGGGAGAAAGATCCCCTAAAATTCATAGAATCTTAACGAAAATCACACCATCAGATTCAGTGTATCAGAGAACCCTATAGTAGAAGTTTCAAGCTCTTATCTACAAAAATATAGAATTTTGAATTTTTTGCCAGAAGACAGATCACGGATGTGTGTTTATTTGTTTTTTGGATTCAGTGGTCCTAGAATGTCACGAGAGTCCTCATTCTAACAGAAATTAAAAGTTCCAATGCTCTAAGTTCTAGTTCTAATTTTGTTTAAATTATTCATGTGAGGTGAGCCAAAATCAAAACATACATTAACTTAAAAACGTCCAGAAGTTAAATAAAAAAAAACAAGCTTTTTAACTGCAAATAAGGAGCGACATTAAAACTTAAAACGAACAGAAATTATTTCGTTTATGAAAAGGGTTGTCCCCTCCTCAACGTCCCGCTCTTTACGCTAAAGTCTGACTCTGTCACAGTTCTACTTTTTAAAACAATAAAAAACTTTAGTGTAAAGAGCGGGACGTTGAGGAGGGGACAACCCCTTTCATATACGGAATAATTCCTGTTAGTTTTAAGTTTTAATTTCACTCCTTCCTTGCATTTAAAAAAAAAACTTATTTTTTTTATTTAGTCTTAAAATGAAGCGAATGAAAAATTTAAGCGTGTCATATAGAGCTGTTTTATGGTTCTTGTTAAAGGAAATTGAAAGGGAGGGATGGGGGATAAATCCATTTATTAGAGAAGGAAATTTTTATGGAAAATAAAAACGAAAGGTATTCTTAACTATAAAAATAAATGGTTTCATATTTTCTTTTCATTTTTGGGAATGGGTTCAAACCAACTCTCTCCCCCCACTCTGAGTACAACCTTGAGCACATACGATATTGTCAACTTGTTTTAGAGAGGAGATCCTAATTCCAAGGCATATACGCTTCAATGAACCATTTATCATTACAGATTTTTGTTCTTTAAGAGAAATGTAAAACTTGATATTCTGTATTTTATTTCCTTTCCATGCAGAAAAAGGTACCTACATGACAAGCAGACCGAAATTCTCGGAACACCAAACTCTTTCATTGCCAATAAAATATTCCGTAAGCCATGTGACATCACAGTTGTAGCATCTGGAAAATCAATAAAAACATATTGAAATTACTAGGCAAATTAAAAACAACTAAATAAATAAATAAAAGCCAAAATTGTCAAGACAAACAGGGCCGGGAAAATGTATACTGTATGTTACTGTTACATGACTTTATGTTTCCAATCTACCTCTGGCCCTTCCCCACAGCTTTACAACAGGTACTCCTCAAATTAGGCCTCCTCAAAACGTAAAAACAACTAAATAAATAAACAAAAGCCAAAATTGTCAAGAGAAACAGGGCCGGGAAAATGTATACTGTATGTTACTGTTACATGACTTTATGTTTGCAATCTACCTCTGGCCCTTTCCCCACAGCTTTACAACAGGTACTCCTCAAATTAGGCCTCCTCAAAACGTAAAAACAACTAAATAAATAAACAAAAGCCAAAATTGTCAAGAGAAACAGGGCCGGGAAAATGTATACTGTATGTTACTGTTACATGACTTTATGTTTGCAATCTCCTCTGGCCCTTTCCCCACAGCTTTACAACAGGTACTCCTCAAATTAGGCCTCCTCAAAACGTAAAAACAACTAAATAAATAAACAAAAGCCAAAATTGTCAAGAGAAACAGGGCCGGGAAAATGTATACTGTATGTTACTGTTACATGACTTTATGTTTGCAATCTACCTCTGGCCCTTTCCCCACAGCTTTACAACGGTTACTCCTCAAATTAGGCCAGGTTATAATACTGCATGTCAGATCTAGCTACTTTGCCCAAAACGTAAGGGACATGGTGTATAACTGCACATAGGGGGGAATTTCTACTTGGATTTGAGATGCCATGAAAATCTTTGGACATTTAGGCATACAAATGCACGTTTTAGACCCCTCACTCCCCTCAAATAACATCCTCTGCTGCCCTCCTCACTAAAACTCGGCTATGAGCCTACCTACTGCAGAAACAGAAGTAAAGCCAGTGATCTTACACTGGCTCATTGAAAATATTCAAAGCCGTCATGGATTAAGATTTCTTATATTAATAACGGAAAAGACTAGAAAGAATATTGAAAAGTAAGTCCAAATAAAAACATGGGACATAAATGACCTTCTCTTTCAGAAGACATGCTTAATTAGAGTTGTTCTAACTACTTAACTAGAGTAGTAATAATGAGTTTCCAACCTCTCCTTAAACCGTCCATAGTGAAGCATTTAATAATCAACCTAAAAATATGAGAATTGCTTCTTCCTTACCAAGCTGGTTTCTAGTTCCAAGAGCAACAACGACCCCATCCTGTCCATTCATAACTTTTCTGACATCTTCAAGATTTGTAACGTCACCCTGAATGACGGTTGTATCCTTTGCAAGTTCTCCATTAAGCCTAGATGGGTCTCTCACTAAGACAGTCGCTTTAAGTCCTAAAATGGATACGGTATAAAAATTTGGTGTAATACAGGACCTAAATTAGTCCCAGTTTTATTTTCTTGTTTTTAGCAGCGTTTTATTGTTTTTGTGAGTGTTTATGATAACAATGACTGAAGTTTAACTTCCTTCCAATTCCAAATATTACAAAATTCCAAACTATAGTGAAAATAAAACATGCTACACTATTCCAGGTTTGACTGACAATTAACCCTTTAATTTGGTACAATCCCATTTTGAAAGACGTAGCGTATACTCTACGTTTTCAATGAAGAAAAAAGACAAGAAAGAGAAGCTTTAGTTACTTGATTAAATAAGAGAAACAGAATTTGAGCACTCTGCTATTATAGGTTCTCTTATACCTATTTACAAGAAATCAAGTTTCAGTCAGATAAGATCAAAAATTTAAAACTAAAGCGAACTCTAGTGTGGCAGCTAACCAACTATATATATATATATATATATATATATATATATATATATATATATATATATATATAATATATATATATATATATATATATATATATATATATATATATATATATATACTAGCTGTTGGGGTGGCGCTTCGCGCCACCCCAACACCTAGTTGGTGGGGGCGCTTCGCGCCCCCCCCCCCAAGCCCCCCCGCGCGCGTAAGTCGTTACGCGCCATATTAGTTACGCGCCATTGTAGTTGTGTCCCTATATATATATATATATATATGTTTTTAACTACGTAAAACTTGCGAATATACAACATTCTTTGCTGTCCCATTGTCTGTGCATATAAATAGATTTTCAGGTTTACCGACTCTTGAACATGCAACATATATCTTGTTTTTTACCTTTTTTTAGTTTTTTTAGTTTTTTTAGTTTTTTAGCTTTTTTAGTTTTTTTATTAGTTTTTAGTTTTTTTTTTAGTTTTTGCCTTTTTTTAGTTTTTTCAGTTTTTTTTTAGTTTTTAGTTTTTTACCTTTTTTTAGTTTTTTAGCTTTTTTAGTTTTTTTCTTTTTAGTTTTTTTTGTAGTTTTTACCTTTTTTAGTTTTTTTTCTTCTTTTGTATTAGTGTGAAATAATTCAGACGTCATATGCGGACAAACACGACGTCACTCGACAGACAGACAGACAGACATAACCCACAAACAACTTATTTTTATATATATTTATTCATATTTTTTTAGTTTTCTTTTTCTCTTTTATTTTTCAGTTTTTTCCTTTTTTTTTAGTTTTTTTCTTTTTTAGTTTTTAGTTTTTTTTAGTTTTTTACCTTTTTTAGTTTTTTTTAGTTTTTTTAGTTTTTTAGCTTTTTTCGTTTTTTTATTAGGTTTTATTTTTTTTGTAGTTTTTGCCTTTTTTTATTTTTTTCAGTTTTTTTTTAGTTATTAGATTTTTACCTTTTTTTAGTTTTTTTTAGTTTTTTAGCTTTTTTAGTTTTTTTTCTTTTTAGTTTTTTTTTGTAGTTTTTACCTTTTTTAGTTTCTTTCTTCTTTTGTATTAGTGTGAAATAATTTAGTGTGACGTCACCTGATCCACAGATCCACAGATCCACACACAGACAACTTATTTTTATATATATATATATATATATATATATATATATATATATATATATATATATATATATATATATATATATATATATATATATATATATATATATATATATATATATATGCATTTTAAAATATAATTTTCTTCATCCTGCCGAATCATTAGTCTATAGGAATAATAATGCATTGCACTGCATTTCTTATTCATTTCTTTGTTAGTGGCTGGATTCATCAATTTAATATTAAAGTGATAGCCGTCGGCTCCATCCCAAAGAAATGATAGGATATTGTAGGGCATCGTAGCATCGATGAGTTTCAGCAATTCTTAACAACTGAGCGTTTCGCTTATGAAGAATAATATCTCGAGGTAAAAACTGATAACCGACCATAACGATAGCCACTTCGTCGATTGTTGGAGCATTGTATCTACGCACATGTTGGCCAGGAGGCGTTTTGTCAGCGGAAATAACAATTTTATGCGTATCAGTAGGCATCAAATCGATGGCTGTTTTGAACAGACGCACTAAATTATTATTTTCGTGGAAAAGATGTTGCAATTGGGAAACGATTGTCCTTTCAACATTGGGAGAAATTTCGCAACGTGCATTCAATTCAGAATTTCTATCACTGATGAAGTACAATTGTAAAAATTTATGATTCTCGCCTGAGAATGGTAGAAGGAACCCTGCTCTATGATAAATTTGCCCTTTTACTTTGAAAGTAGACATAAATTAATCTGGATTTTCGATTTGTGCTCCAAACGACGTCATTTGGAAACATGAGTTATATTTTCTGATTTGTGACAAAAAACGCTTAGATTCTGACGTAGTTCCAGTAAAGAAAGTCTTCAATGGCTCTGGTGGTGCAGCCAATAGAGGAAGTTTAACTTTTCCTGAGGCGCAACACATTCCCATTGTTTCACCATTGAATTTCAAGGCCATGCAATAGGGACAAATTTTCGACATAGTCCCGATTTGAACACATCTACTCAAGCTACAATCATCGACTGGGCTGTACCTGAATGCCAGGCGATAACTTTCAGGTTGCTCTGATTCCTCGGCACGCTTTCTTTTCTTACTTTCTCTATCAGCAGCAAGCCTGATTTCTTGCTGTTCTTGTGATTCCTCGGCACGCTTTCTTTTCTTACTTTCTCTATCAGCAGCAAGCCTGATTTCTTGCTGTTCTTGTAATTCCTCGGCACGCCTTCTTTTTTCACTTTCTCTTTTAGCAGCAAGTCTGCTTCCGCGTTGCTCTGGTAGTTCCTCGGCACGCTTTCTGTTCTTTCTTTCTCTATCAGCCTCAAGCCTGTTTCCTTGCTGTTCTTTTGATTCCTCGGCACGCTTTCTGTTCTTTCTTTCTCTATCAGCCTCAAGCCTGTTTCCTTGCTGTTCTTTTGATTCCTCGGCACGCCTTCTTTTTTCACTTTCTCTTTTAGCAGCAAGTCTGCTTTCGCGTTGCTCTGGTAGTTCCTCGGCACGCTTTCTTTTCTGACTTTCTCTATCAGCAGCAAGTTTTTTGGCATAGACTCTTTGAGCATCTTCATCGGCTTTTGCCATGGTAAGTTCATCAGTCATTGTAAACTTAAACATTAATAGATTTCTACGTGAACATATGTCTTAAATATCTTGAATGACGTCACCGTCAAAGCAAAAATGACGACAACTAATTTCATGACGTCAGTCAACACAGAAACATGACGTCACCTGATCCACAGACAGACACACAGACAGACAACTTATTTTTATATATATAGATATATATATATATATATATATATATATTATGAGTTTTCTTTTCACCTTGGATAATACTAATAAACCACTGATAGACCTGTGGACTGGGGAATTTTTTGCTGACGTAAAGAGGAGTAAATTAAGTTAAAATTAAAGTTAATTACATTATACTTATCTTAGAGCCAGTCCACGTCGGACATCGACTATTATAGTCAAAACTGGCAAGGCTGATCTGGCCTTGAGCTGTCTGGCTAAAACTGGAAACTTTGATTAATAAACCAGATTTTTATACGGTGAATCAAGGCTCAAAAATACTTTCAAGCGTAAATCCCCGTTGGCGAACCTAGTCTTTACCCCCTAGACATGGTTTTTGCTAGATAAGACAGCCATACTAAGCTAACTTAGATTTTTTTTTATCTTTGACAATTTGGTTTCTTTTCACAGGAGGATAGAAACTCGGTCAAATGCCTGGTAGGTCTCAGAAAGGCTCCTCGATCTTGGGCCTACTGACAACACCTCTGATTGTTTATATAAGGCAAGATGTTACAATATTGCACTGAAAGTATTTATCAGTGCAACAAATTTGCGAATATTCTACTTTTCATTTGAAAAGGTCTGTTTTTATGGCACTGGTATCTACCAAGTGACATATAGCGATCGCAAATTCTGTCGGTCTGTCTGTCCCGGTTTTGCTACTTTAGGCATTTCCAGGTTAGCTAAGACGATGAAATTTGTCAGACATATCAGAAACCAGACTAGATTAAATTAGAAATTGTCATTTCCCCGATTCAACTATCTGAGGGGGGGAGTGGGGGGACTGTTAAATCGGAAAAAAATAGAAAAATGAGGTATTTTAAGGCTCTTCGATCTTGGGCCCGCTGGCAACACTGCTGATTGTTTATATCAGGCAAAATGTTACAATACTGCACTGAAAGTATTTATCAGTGCAACAAATGTGCTGATGTTCGACTTTTCACTTGAAAAGGTCTGTTTTTTAATACAATTTCATTTCGTTTTTATCATACCCAATGTAACCTGCAATGTAGACCTGCTGTATTTTAGGGTTCATTCTCAACGTCAAGAATTAATATTTATCCTGGTTAATCTTTAGCTGCCCACCTGTTGTACGAGGATAATTGATTTTTCTGTTTGCAAAGGTCGATTATTTTACCTTAACATGTACAAGGAAACACGCTGGCCACGGTGTATGTACAAAAATTAAATAAAAAAAGCAAATTTGTTGAACAGAAATTAAGGAACAACATTAAAACGAAGAGAAATTATTACGTAAATGAGGGGGGTTACACCCTTGTCAATGCTTCACTCTGTATGGTAAAGTTCGAATTTTGTCCCAATTCTTTAAGAAGGACTCCTGAATCACAAACGCCGTTTAATTAGAATAAATAGCTCTTTTAAAAGTGGTAAGAAAAACTTTAGCGTAAAGAGCGAGGTCTTAACGAGGGGACAACCCCCCATATACGTAATAATTTTTGTTCGCTTTAAGCTTTTATGTTCCTCCTTAATTTCAGTTGAACGTTTTCTTTTATTTATTTTCTGATCGCTTTTAAATAATGCAAGGATATCCGGCTCCCTTCCCTTCCCTGAACAATTCCCTTCCCCCATGAAAAATTTATCATTGAAAAGATTCTCCACGGTAACCTACCTCCCCCCACCACCAGAAAATCCCTACTGAAAACTTGTATATACTTCCCAATAATTAATACTATACATAAAGAATGGGCAAAGTTCATGACTTGCAGCCCATCCCCTAGGAACTGTGGGGGGTTAAGTCATCCTCAAAGACATAGTTATTGGATTTTTCCACTATGCTGAACAAAATAGATATCTCAAAATGTTGACGGGTGACTTTCAGGAAAAATGAGCATGGGAGGGGGTTTGCTACCATCTAATATTTTTGGTCACTTAAAAGAGGCACTAGAATGTTTGATTTCTGATCAAATGAGCCCTCTCCCGATCTTCTACGGTTACTGGTTCGAAATGATTACCCCTGGAAAAGAAAAACAAACAAATTAACACACATCCATCATCTTTCTTCAGGCGAAGAATGCAAAATTCCACTTTTTTGTACATAGGAGCTTGAAACCTCTACAGTGGGGTTCTCATGTATGCTGAATCTGATTGAGTGATTTTCATTACGATCACTTGATATTTTGGGTGTGTTTCCCCCTTTTTCAAAAGTTGGACAAATTTGCTCAGGCTCTGTTAATGGGTACCATTAAATTTTATGAATTTTAAATATTTCGAATAAGCATCAAAATTTGATTCTTATGATGTATCGATTGTTATCGAGACTTTGATACTTACAGTTTCGGTTACTATTGAGCCGCATCGCTCCTTACATATAGTTCACACGAATTTTTTTTTAATTAATTTTTCTGTCCGTAGATATCGATTATTTTACTCTTGGTATCGTCGAGAAAAAGTTAATGGGAATGGGAAATAACACCCATTTTCTTAACGTGTGTAAGGAAACACGCTGGCCACGCCGTCAATCCAAGTATTAATTGGTTGTTGTGTATGGAGAGGTCAATTATTTTATCTTGGCTTCGTCGAAGACTAAGTTCACGGTAATGTGGAATAATGCCCATTTTCTTAACATGCATAAGGAAACACGGTGGCCACACCGTCAATCCAAGGATAATTGATTGTCGTGTACGCAGAGGTCAGTTATTTTACTCTTGGCATCGTCGAGGATAAGTTCACGGTAATGTGAAATAACACTCATTTTCTTAATATGTTTAAGGAAACGCGATGGCCACACCGTCGGTTGTCATGAAACTGTGGCCAAGAGGTATCATAATGGGTACCCAAGCATCCGGCACATATACAGTCGACTCTCGGCAGCTTGAAACTCGATAACTCAAATCCTCGATATCTGGATTTATTTTCAATCCCCTTGGAAAAACTGGTCTAAGTAGAAGAAAAAACCCTGCATAACTCGAAATAATGTTTCGGTTATATTTTACCTCTGTAAGTCGAAGTGACTCGAAAATTACTTCTAAAATTCAGTAGATAAGTCGCCATTTAGTTTTCACTTTACCCCTACAAGTCAAAGTTTACCTCTGTATCTCGAAGTTGTTCTTTTTTTTAACGGACCACTGTTAGTCAAAACTCCGGTATACAGGTTGCAACAAGGTTACTTCGATATCTTTTAATTTTATTATTATTTTTTATCACATTCTCTCAATGTTTGGTGTCTACTTTGTAAAAAACTAAATTTAATGTTAACATTCAAAAGTCAAGTCTTGATAAGTCAAGCCTATAATACACTAACAAAGTTAACTTTGCAGTGGCTGAAGGGAGTAAATTTAGCCATTTTGTACCTCTATAACTCGAATTTTCATTTGGGTTACCTCTATAACTCGTTACCTTTATAATTCGAATTTTATATAGAATGAATGAACTATGCATAAATCGAACCATACATGACTCGAAGAAAAATCATGGCCCCATGAATCTCGAGTTAAGCGACAGCCAAGTGAACATGATGGAGTTGGTCGAGCCACATCCAGGCAAGAAGTCTCTGATTCCCTGATCACTCATTTTTACGTTACTTGAGAATCATTCTTCGAATATACATTGAAAATACAGCTTTGCATAACAGGAGTTCAAAACCAGTGTTACAGAGGTACTTATGAAAGTTCTTAAGCCGAACTGGCCAAACATTACAACAAACAACAAAGAGAGATAAAACTCAACAACAAAAAACCCACACGAGACTGCGGCCAGTAGAGAGAAAAGAGATGAAAGTCTAAAATAAGACGGATGTTACGCCTGTATCTAAACTAGGCGTCCTCAGCACAAGATAAAAAGAAAAAAACACTAAACTAAAAATAAATAAAACCACCACCAATAAAAATAAATACAATTGTCGCTAGTGATCGATGTAGGGAAAAGAAGCTATTCTAGTTAGTTTAATGAGAATAAAAACGCAACTGAGAAAAAATTATGAAAATTGAAACTAAGTTAACTATTCTGCTGCGAAATAATCCTCTTGTTAGCTAATATTGAAGCAAGTCTTTTTGGTCCAGTAGGTAATCTTGTCCCCTGGTGACTATTTAAAATTTTAATTACTTTATTAAATATTGGTTCATTTTTCAAAAGACAATCATAAATTGCATCAATATCTAAATTCCCTGTGTCTCTATTTACTGACATATTAGCAAACGTATGTTTTTTTTTCAATTTCTATAGCCTCCCTCGCCCGCTGAGAAAAACCTCTTTTCTCTCTACTGGCCGCAGTCTCGTTTGAGGTTTTTTTTTTCAGTTTTATCTCTCTTTGTTGTTTAGAGGTACTTATGTATTACATCGCCAACACTCAAGAAGTGAAGTTAAGTTAGTCTGAATGAAAAATACCAATACATGATAATAATGTAAAATTAAAACTTTAATTTTACAGAAGAGCAGAAAAACTGAGAGATGTGTGTTTTAGTTGGTTTTCGTTTTTTACTTGTACAGGGAACATTATATTAGGCGTTAAGAAATGATAAAGAGATTAAAAAGTTTCATTACTTAGCTAGGTGATTGAATGAAAACAGATGGTACTACCTTTTTTTAATAGAAAACAAAACATATAAATTCCACCGGTCAGCGAATTCCCAAGCTATAGTTTGGGAGAGGATGCTGATTTTATTAAAAATGTCCCATATTACCTTTGAATTGTCACATATGATATAATCTTACCAAAATAGAAGGAAACTTTTATGTCAATCCATACGTAAGGCAGGAAAACTTTGGGAAAGTTGCCCACTTGAAGTAGAAGAGAATGCCTTGCATTTCAATGTAAATTTACTTATATTTGAGTATTTATCCGGTAAGCTGTGGGAATTTAAGACTGAAAAGCTGATCCAGTGTCAAAAACGGCGCTTCTTCTCATATAACGACTGTCAGAACTTATATTAAGAATAAGAGATCTTTGTAGGTTTGAAGGACTTAGTCATGAAAATTTTGTTATTGGACCAGTGTTAAAACATTCTATCTGCCAGCAGTGGGAGGAGAGGTTAATATGAACCAAACATTGATAGAATGAAGAGGGCCAAAACCTAGATGGTTCTGAACTAGTAACTTGTTTAATTTAGCGAAGATTGTAAGAACTCGACTCATTGATGATCAAACAGTTCGTCGTAACGAACTGTAGTAAGGAGCGATCCGGCTCAATAGTAACCGAAACTCTAAAAATGGAATTTTGATACCAATAGTTACATCAAAAGAAACGTATTTTAATGCTGATTTTGAATATATAAGTTCATTAAGTTTAGTCTTACCCATCAAAAGTTACGAGCCTGAGAAAATTTGTCTAATTTCAGAAAATAGGGGGAAACACCCACTAAAAGTTATATAATCTTAACGAAAATCACACCATCAGATTCAGCATATCAGAGAACCCGAATATAGAAGTTTCAAGCTCCTATCTATAAGAATGTGGAATTTCTCATTTTCTGCAATCACGGATATGTGTTTATTTGTTTTGTTTTATTTTTTTCAAGGGGTGATCGTATCGACTCAGTGGTCCTAGAATGTCGCAAGAGGGCTCATTCTAGCGGAAATTAAGAGTTCTAGTGCCCTTTTTAAGTGACCAAAAAAATTGGAGGACACCTAGGCCCCCTCCCACGCTCATTTTTTCCCAAAGTCACCGGATCAAAATTCGGAGATAGCCATTTTATTCACCATAGTCGAAAAACCTAATAGCTATGTCTTTGGGGACGACTTACTCCCCCACAGTCCCCGTGGGAGGGGCAGCAAGTTACAAACTTTGACCAGTTTTTACATATAGTAATAGTTATTGGGAAGTGTACAGACGTTTTCAGGGGGATATTATTGGTTGGGAGGGATAAGAAGTTGAAGGGGGTTACGTGGGATGATCTTTCCATGGAGGAATTTGTCATGAGGGAAGAGAATTTCAATGAAGGGGGCACAGCATTTTCTAGCTTTATTTAAAAAAACAATGAAAAAATAAATATGAAAAGTTTTTCAACTGAAAATAAGGAGCAGCGTTAAAACTTGAAACGAGCAGAAATTATTACGCATATGAGGGGTTCCCCTCCTCGTATAACCAGCTCTTTACGCTAAGGTATTTTAAATAACTTCAACTGTTTGTTCTACGGCCTTTGTGATTCAGGGGTCATTCTTAAGAAATTGGGAGAAAATTTAAGCTTTAGTGTAAAGAGCGAGGTGTTGACGAGGGGGTGAACCCACTCATATACGTAATAAAAACATACGAATATAGAAGTTCGTTACGTAGGTTAATTCGTAAGCTAAGTATATTTTTACTAATGAAAACGTTCGTAAAAAATTAAAAGTTCTAGTTGCCTTTTTAAGTAATAAAAAATTGGAGGGCAACTAGGCCTCCTCTCCCTAGTGTAAAGAGCCAAAATCAAAACATGCATTAATTCAAAAACGTTCAGAAATTAAACAAAAAAACAAGTGTTTTTAACTGAAAGTAAGGAGCGACATTAGAACTTAAAACGAACAGAAATTACTCCATATATGAAAGGGGCTTTTCCTCCTCAACGCCCCGCTCTTTACGCTAAAGTTTTTTACTGTTTTAAAAAGTAGAGTTAAGAGAAAGAGTCAAACTTTAGAGTAAAGAGCAGGGCGTTGAGGAGAAAAAGCCCCTTTCATATACGGAGTAATTTCTGTTCGTTTTAAGTTTTAATGCCGTTCCTTACTTTCACTTAAAAAAAACTTGTTTTTTTTATTTAATAGAGATCAAGCTCCATTGCACTTTCATTGGATCACTTTAATAAGAAGGGCCCAAAAATTTGGAAAAATTTAGGATTCCCAGAGGACCAAAGTCCTTCCCCGAGGTATGTGCCTGTGGTAGTCTCAAGAAAAACAAATTCAACTGACATGAAAGGGCAGAATATGGGTTGATTTCAATTAAAATGTCACTGTGGCTGAATATGAAAGTATCGTCTTAAAAAATGTATTACAAAAAATTGTAATATAGGAAAAACATGCATACTAAGTCTTTCTTGGTCCTCTCTCTTATTTAATTGTAGCTAAAATGCATTCTCCCCCAGTGGCATCAATTCCCAAAAAACAGGAGGGGGCAATTGTATTTTTTCCAAATGGAGTGTAAATTTTTTATTTTTTTCTTCTTTTTCAATAAAATGCCAAAAGTAATTTCCAGCGGAGATACTGAAATGAGGTATTTCTCTTTAAATTAAATGAAATTAAATTTCTCTTTAAACTGAAAAGAGAAATTTCGATTTTATGTTTTTATATTTTAGACGCGCCAGGAAAAGCAAGCAAGAACATATGCACTCTTCTATATTCGAAAATATACCATACAATAAGAAATAAAAGTTTACGCAATACCGTTTTCCCAGACTTTCATTAACCGCAGTACGTATTACACAGTCTTAGCAAAATTAAAAAGAAAAATCACAGCAGGTAAAGACTTGACGATTATTTCCTACACACATAACTTATTTCAGAAGTTTTCTTACTACACCTGGATCTTACAGATAATAACGTATAGTAATCATAACGGATCTGCAAACGTGACAGGGGAGCATAGACGTTATTACCCGTGAAAAATAGTTGTATATGTTGCTGTGCAACTGTAGTTCATGGGTCAGAGTCGCCGCAACACTCCACGGGCCTTGGCACTAGGTGTCTAGCTGCGTTGCAAAGGAACACTACAGCTTTCGTAGCTGTTTTTATGTGAACTTGGACAGGAAAGTCCCAGTGAAGTTTGGAAGATCAGCAGTTTTCCAGAAAAAAAAACATGTTTTCCCTAATGTTGTCCATGGTGCCAAAACAGAACTATCTTAGCCGGAAATCAAACTTTTTCAGAATCACCTTATACCGTACTCCCGCATAACATTAAAGTATTTGTTTGAGAACCGATGAACAAATTTCTGTATCTCTTTTAGATTTCTCAAAAATAATTCTGGAAAAATCGACCTTGAATGCCAAATTCCGATTCTTTCGTGTTATTTTCTGAAACTTATGATTTGATATCTCTTGTATTTTAATCGAGTACTACTATGGAAAGAAAGCAAGATGACATGAACATTCTTAGATATAGATACAAAATTGTTTCATTCGCATAGATAGTAATTTTCAATGCTATCATGGGGCATCAATTTTTTTTTTATTCATAGAGGTAACTAATAATTTTGCTTTCCAAATCGGATACACAGATCTTAATCTTACAAGAACTGAAGCTCGGATTGGTTTCTCTCGAACTAAAATTCCTTCTGTGACCTGTTTTTATTTCGAAGTCTCGATTCTGCAAATTTCCTACCTTTTTTGTAAGTAAAATGCCCTAGTTTTGAATCTAAACTTTTCAAAATCAAATAACTCTGAACACTGATAGAACTGCGTATTATCTTTTCGAAAACATAAGCAAAATATATGTATCTCTCATAAATTCTGGGGAATAATACGGTACTTATCGGTTATATAATAGACACAATACAATTTCGATTGCAAATGATGCGAGCATAACACAAGAAACTGGTCAAGCAACTTCTTTATAGCACACAATTAGCTTTGGTTCGGTTGCAAATTAAATTGTAGCTATATTTTATTTAAGTATTTAGTTTGTATTTTGGTTTGGTTTATGCAAACAAATTTGGGCTATATATTTTAACATTAGGGGAGGAAGGGTGCGGGGGCGAAGCATTGCATATGTTAAATACATCAATGGTTAGTTTACGTATTTAATATATGCTATGCTTTACCCCTACCCCCCTAATGTGCAAAAATATAGCCCAAATTTGTTTCTAAACTATTATATATTCATAATATTTAGTTTCATATGATTACCATTGATCGAACTTCACTTCTGAGTGTCTATTATATAACCGATAAGCACCAATAATACCGTAAATCCCGATTTCGAAACAGAAAAACTCCGAAATTTTTCAGAAATTTTAAAAATGTAAAACATCACGAAAAGTAGCGAAGAAGTCATGGACTCTTCTACATCCAAAAGTATCAGTATGTGTCTCGAAATAAACTCGAAATATTGTGTTTCATTTCATTAGCATTAATCGAATTTCACTTCCCAAGTACACAAAAAGTCCGAAATTTTTCAAAAATTTTAAAATGTAAAACAATCACGAAAAGTAGCGAAGAAGTCATGGACTCTTCTATATATAAAAATGAATCGTGCATTAAGAAATAAAAGTTTAAACAATGAACCGTTTTCTACAATGTACCTCCTCTGGGAATAATTTTTCTAGGGGTGCAGATTCGAAAAACTGCTCTGAGTAGACCAAAAACTTCCCGTTGATGCCCTCTGAACTGGTCTCATGGATCGAGGGAGGAATTACGTAATCCTATCCTTTTTTCTGTTAAGTAGCGAAGAAGTCATGGACTCTTCTGCATTCAAAAATGAACCTTAAGCACTAAGAAATAAAAGTTTAAGCAATGAACCGTTTCACGCATGTTCATTAGTCTCAGTATAAAGGTACACAGTCTCAATAGTTCTCTTTACCGATCCGGTCTGGTTATGTCAATCACGAAAATCTAGGACTTGTGCTTATTCTTCCCACCAAGTTTCATCCGGATCTCTCCACTCTAAGCGTTTTCCGATATTTCCGGTTTCTCCCTCCAGCTCCCCCCAATGTCATCGGATCTGGTCGGGATTCAAAAAAGAGCTCTGAGACACGAGGTGCTTCTAAATATCAAATTTCATTAAGATTCGATCACCAGTTCTTTGGTTAAAAATACCTCATTTTTTTCTAATTTTTCCGAATTAACCGTCCTTCCACCCCCCCCCCCACCCCCACCAGATAGTCGAATCGGGGAAGCAACTATTTCTAATTTAATCCGGTCCGGTCCCTGATACGCCTGCCAACTTTCAGCGTTCGCTATATTGATCACGTATCTAGTTTCGGATCTTCTTCATGTAAAAATTGGGATGGTCCGGGATTCGAATCTGAGACCTCTCGCACCCTAAGCGAGAATCATACCACTAGACCAGCAAGCCACACTTAAGAACATCAATCATTTGTTTTATCGGCAAATAAAATTCTTCTCAACTATCTTCGTTCGCTCACTCCCCCCCCCCAGATGGTTGAATCGAGGAAGCGACTATTTCTAATTTAATCTGGTCTGGTCCCTGATACGCCTGCCAACTGTCAACATCGGCCTAGCTTATCTGGAAGAGCCCAAACTAGCAAAACCGGGACCGACAGAGAGACAGACCGACAAACACAAATTGCGATCGCTATATGTCGCTTGGTAAATATAAGTGCCATCAAAACTTTTCAACTAAAATTCTACGAGGAATTAAGCTTGAATGATCAACAGTTTTGAACTGAACATTCAAACTTTACTCTGCAATGATGCCTGTGTGTTAGTTCTAACTGCGGTAATTGAGGGGAAAGGATTTCCTTGTCCCTTTTTTTTGCTCCTGCCTAGGTTTTGAAAAACACCTTTTTTGGTCATTTCACTGGAAAAGGGCACTTTTTTCATTTGAAAAAAAAATGAGGGAAACAACCGAAAGTGCACTTTGTGGGAATGTGCTATCAAGTCAAATTCATAAAAAGTAAGTAGGTATAAATATAAGCTTTTAAATGAGCCCTTAAACAGCTCTCTTTTGTTACAGTAGCCTTCTAGTTTTTGTTAGTCAGTAGGCGATTTATAAAGCCTTGTCTTTATTATGGCTTTTTCAGGCGAAGTCGGCCGAGTTATAACAGCTTTTTGTTCACCGAAAAACAAACGTTACCTAAAAAACGTGTATTGTTTTGTAAAGTATGGATAATGAACTTTATGTTATAGACTGAAAGTTTTTCGTAGCTGTCAAGGTTGGCTGCAGTATTTTCCATAGGTGTCTTATCTCCCCTAGATCGGTGATAATTAGAAATTATATTAAAAATAAGTTTTCAACTGAAACTAAGGAGCGACAATAAAACTTAAAACGAAAATATATTATCCCGTATAAATAAAAAAGACCAAGGGAGCGCTGTTTCTACATTAAATCTTAATAAAAAAAAACGAACAAAGATTAGTTTTAGAAAACAGTTTTTCCAAGGGAAGTAAAGAGCGAAGTTGAAACTTAAAAGGGACAAAAAGCATTACTTCACAGCCTATCTAATATATATATATATATCAATGAAACGAGTGTAAACTAACCAACTAATTATGTTTCCCCATATTTCTAAGATTATAGAAAACTAGCGCTTTACTGAAAACACAAAATAATATAGGAGTTTTGGTACAGTAAAAGCAAACCAATTAAGGACACTTTATACAGAACACAAATATTATCAATCCTTTTTAGGATCAATCCCTTTTAAGGTAAAGCAACAATCTATTTTCGGATTGTTACTTTTTTCGTCTAATTTGGTATCACTTTTGCACAATGGCTCAGTTCAATGACTGGCACTCGTTTTGGTTCTGGATATGTCATAGTTCAAGGATAATTTTTTTTAAAGATATGTTTTGGTTCAAGGATATGTCATAGCCCGAAGTAAAGCCATCTTGATAGTATTAGGACTATAGACTAGCTTTAGAATTCGTATCATAGCTTGAAATTCACTGTTGTATAGATAGTTATAACCAGATTTCCAGAGTTCATATTATGTCTTATTTGATCTTCATTTCAAGTAATACTAAAGCATATTTCTTACAATTTATGATTGTATATTACTCACTATTGGTATTATAGCTGGCGAGACCAAATTGCTACCTGATAAATAAATCCGATATTTCTGTATGCTATTCAATTACTTTGCGGCTATTAAAAAAATATATATTTAATTTTACCCTTATGTTTTTCAAATAATTTTAATTGTATACTGAAAGTTACTGGTGCCACAACTGGTGTAAGACTATGAAAAGCCTTATGGATTAGTTTATTGATGTTAGGCTACATACTCACTTTTGACTCCCAAATCAATATTCCTGTTTTTTATACTATACTTTTGTGTTTTCAGTAAAGCGCTAGTTTTCTATAATCCTAGAAACATATGGAACATATTTAGTTGGTTAATTTGTACTAACTTCATTGATATTTATTAGATAGGCTGTGAAGTAATAATTTTAGTCCGTTTTAAGTTTCAGCTTCGCTCATAACATCCCTTGGAATTTTTTTTTAATTAATTAAAGTTTAATACTTATCTACAATTCATGTCATCCTATTTGTTTTCGTTTATATTTTGCTGTTATGTAACAAATAGAACTGAGAATAGACCATAAATTCACTTTATTATGGGTTAGAATTTATTACACAGAAACAAGACAAACAACAACTACAACGGTTAATATAGTAAACAAGTAAAAAGTTCTGGCTTGAAAAAGCATCCACTCAGTAATATATCTCCAATTATCATTAACTATTCACCCCTGTATTTAGGTGGCCTTTTTTCTTTGAAGGCAAGGAGACCTTCCACTCGGTCTTTAGTGGGTATGATTTGAGCATAATATGCTTCTTCATAAGCAAAGCCAGAATTGATGTCCACTTCACTGCCATTATTTATTGCTTTTTTAGCCAAGGATACTGCAATTGGACCATTCACTGATATTTCTTCCGCAAGATCAAGAGCTGCATTAAAGGCAGCGTCATTTTCATCATTTTGTTGAACTGATTTATTCACAAGCCCAATAATTTCACTTTGTTTTCCATCAAGGACACGTCCAGTAAATATCAGCTCTTTAGCCTTTGCAGTACCTACAAGTCGAGTTAATCTTTGAGTTCCACCTGCGCCAGGAATTATGGCTAACTTAGTCTCAACAAGGCCTAATTTGGCATTATGAGAAGCAGTTCTCAAATCACAAGCTAAAGCCATTTCCAAGCCACCGCCAAGGGCAGCGCCATCCAAAGCTGCAATAACAGGCACAGAAAGATGATGAATTTTCGCCATCATTCCACGCAATCTTGTAACAAAAGGGCCAACTTCATTTATAGGCATAGTTGCTCTTTCTTTGAGATCTGCACCAGCACAAAAAATTCCCGGTACTAAGCTTCTAATAATTACACAACGAACTCGATTGTTGTTTTCTATTTCATCAAGAGCTTTGTAAAATTCTTTAACGAGATTTTTACTGAAGGAATTCTTGGCTTTGGGTCGATTCATGCCAAGAACAACAGTTCCTTCGTACTTGTCTTTCAAAAGTTTTACTTCAAGATCTTTATTTTCTTCTTCTTTTAGAGGAAAACTATACAAGACAGGTGACCAGCTCAACATTTTCGTCAACATGAAGAAGGGGAGAGGTTTTTTCCCTGCAAAACCGATTCTGATCAAGCCTAAGTTTAATGCAAATAAATGTAAGCATCAATTAGATACCACTAAAATAAAGATAATTGTACAAACTATAAACGAAGTAATCTTTTTTCTAAGAATTGAGGCCATTTTTTCAAGAATGTGGGACAGAAGCACCTCTAAATATTTTGATTACAAAAGCAAAAAGTGATTACCTGTCACATTGTAATTATTAAAGAGTTTCTTGTTTGGTGAGTCTATTCAACTGTTTTGAATAAATTAACTCTTTTCTTGCATTTTTTTATAATAAAAAGACAACGGGGTCTTTGCAATTATTTACCATATAACGATTGTTTTTATGGTGCCCATGAGAGCATTTATAGAATAACATATTCATTAGGGACAATTTTGTATTTGACAGTGAAACAACAGCAACAAAATCACTGAATATTTCGGTCACATACACAGTGACCGTCTTCAGCAGATAAACTGAAATAATGCAAATAAATTACATATTGTATAATGCTCTTATTTTCTTCAAAAAAGTTACAGATGCAAATACCTCTGATTTTCCAGTTCATAAAGAAAGTTATTAAGAAATTTGGACTTAATTAGTGGTATAACATATCTGGATAAATCCATTATTAACAAATCTTTTGTTTAAAATAGAGAATCAGTAGCGTTAGGCTCATATTTTTTTAAACATAAATTCTGGGGACGTTATAAGGACAATGTAATTTGAGTGTGAAAATATGGGGAGGCAGAACTAAAAGATTTTTTTTGAATATCTCTTTTTGGTGGGGGGGACCTAAAATCTACAGTTGAATTAAAAGAAAATGGTAAACTTCCTTTTCTTGGTATTCTTCTTTTGAAGAATGAAAATAGTTTGGTCTAGACTTTAAATCTATAAAAACCCAGCTAAAAACAATAGATATTTGTCTTTTTTCTCAAATCATAAACGCCAAATAGAAGTTGGGTTAATAATTTCTTTAACAGACGATGTTTTTAATATCTGCTCTCTGAAATTTATTGAAGAGGAGTTGTCTTTTATGAGAGGTGTAGGGCTTGCTAATCAGTAACAATTATTCAAGTTGATTGATTGACCAGACTTTCAAGAAGAATAAAAACGTTTCTGGATATTCCTAAGGAAGTCTTACAGACAATTGGGGAGAAGGAGGTTTCTTGTACTTTACCATATATTCCAAGGCTAAATGAAAAACTAAAAAGAATTTTAAAAAGTAATGGTTTATTTAAAAAGCAGTAATATTTTAAGTAGTTTTCTGAATTACGGAAAGGATTGAAGTTCACTTGAGCATCAAAGTGGAGTCTATAAGATCCCATGTACTTTTGGAAGCTCCTATGTAGGACATACTAACCAGAATTTAAAAAAATAGACTACTAAAACATCAAGAATCTATTTAGTCAGCCTCAAAGCAAAATTCCAAACCTGAAAATTTCGCGTCAGCTCTATTTGAACACATTTTTAATTTCTCAGACCATTTTAAGATGTTTGCAAATGTCTCTCTAATTTCAAGGAACCTGGGTTTATAATCAGTTTTTAGGGATCCCCTGAAATTAAAATAAAAATCTTATTCAAAAACACGGCTTTGAACAGAGATGCATGTGAATTCAGCTTAAATTCAATTTTTGATAATTTACTACAATTGAAGAAAGTGAATTTTATTTCCCTCAATACCATTGGCCTTTATTTACCTGTTATTGAGCCTTCCCATTAAATCAAGTCAATGGCCATGAAACTGGAAAATCAGAGAGATTTACATACATAACTGCTTTGAAGAAAATAAGAGCATTAAACAATATGTAGCTGATTTTGTTGTTTTGGATAAATGTTGATGCTTTATTTGTATTATTTTAGTTTATCTGCTGAAGATACCACTGTATATGTGACCAAAGTATACAGATATTTTTGGTGTTGTTTCACTGTCAAATAAAAGGATTTGTCCCTATTGAACAGTTATTTGTACACCATGGAAAGGCGGTGTGGTCTTCAAAAATACCGGCCTTATAGAATATTAACACATAAGAAATGCCATTAAGGATTTATTCTGGACCCCAAGGACCAAACTTATGCTATAAAGATATATCAGAGGGGTGGAGAAATCTCTCCGAAACTGATTAGTATAAATTCAACGGAATTGTCAGGAATTCAGGCTCACAAATGCAATTTGGTCACATACACATAGTTTTATCTATATATCTACCTGATGAGAGGTATTGGGGAACAGTCATGCGTACTCAGTACAAATAAAACTGATAAAAATATATAAAAAAACCTTAAAACAAAACACAAAACTAAAATAGGATGATCCCTTCTTAGTAACGGTGAAAGGGTAACTTACTAAAGGAAAGGGTTCCATTACTATAAAAGGGTCATCCTATTTTAGTTTTGTGTTTTGTTTTAAGGTTTGGTTTTTTATATTTTTATCAGTTTTATTTTGCACTGAGGATGGTCAAGTAGAGGTCTTGACCAAAATATTTGCACAATTTTTCATCTTTTTCACTGGCTGTTTATTGTCTTTATTTTCTTCCTTTCTTCGCGATTTTCTGTTTTATCATGATTAGCCAGTGTGGTCTCAGAAATTATCTAGCTCTAATTCCAGAAAACACTATTGTATGAACCACCGCATAAGCCTTTCAGAGGGGAGTTGCCTCACCATCTCTGGTATTTAAAAATATTGGTATTTATAGGTATTGAGGGAGGGCAGTTGCCCCCCCCCCAATAATTTAGGAAACAAATTATTATATAGTCCATGCCCCCTGACTATATGGATATGGACCCCTCTTGCCTCCAATACAAATGATGGAGCTATGCCCCTGGTGGCTATCTATAGTCTGGTAAGTTCTTTTATGTTATTTTAAGTTGTCAAGTTCCCATACGAGGGGGGGGGAGACCAGAGATCATGTTTGTGTCAAGTTTGTTTCACAGTCGATTATAATTTCTGCTTGTCATAGTTTTCATTTCTTCCTAAATAGTTACTGTTGCTTGTTTTAGCTTTGATATCTGATCAAAGCTGATTTTTGCTCAATTTAAAATTTAAATGTAATCTTTCGTTTTCATGGGAATCTTTTTTTCTATTTAATTTTCAGATAAGTTATAGTATTACAAATAAAAAAAAATTATCAGTCCAAAAGCAAGCTGTTGACTTGGTATACACCAAAGAGGATGGGGATGCAACAGGAGAATTGCAACATGGGAACTAGAAATTAAAGACAAGCTTAAATACAAAGTATGAAAAAATCACTTTAGTCCTCAAAACACTAAGTACAAAAGCTTTGATTTCAAAAAGTGTGGGCTTCAACAGCAAATTTATAGCAGCTGAAAAGGACCCTGCTATGCTGGCTGATGACAATTTAAAAAAGGACATATATGTCTAGGCCATAATTTTCAGAGGAAATTTAGCACTGGAACAGAACAGAGAGCTGTTTAAGGGCTCATTTGAAAGTTAGTTTTAATATTTAATCACTTTTTATAAACTTTACTTGATAATGTTATCCCAAGTGGCATATGACATCCAAAAATTGCCCTTTGGATGCCATTTCCAGAATGGAAAGGCTGGACAGGCTACAGTAGCATGGTTAAGAGCTGTCTAAGGGCTCATTTAAAAGCGTAATTTTTATATGTAATTGCTACTTATAAAGTCAATTTGATAATGTCATGATAAAATGATGTATGTCACTATATGATAATCAAGGAGGCACACTCGTGCCTCTATAAAGAGGTGAACCACGACAATGTTAAGCGCAGAGGGATGGGGAGGGATGCATTTCGTAGCCCGAGCTCCAACTAAGAAACCTGCCAAATTTCATCCCCCTCCGACTTTTCCTTCATGGGGAAAATCTGGCCGAAAGTTTCGACCCACCAACCCCAGCCCCCCTTTAACGTTGTCCGATCGGGCTGAAATTCACAAGTTAAAATCCCCTATGGCCCAGGAGCTTATCCGCGAAATTTCAGCTCGATCCGATAACTCCTTCCCTGTTTTCCAGAAACCACGCATAGACACTTAATTTTCATATTCTTTTTTTTCTCGACGCCTAAAGGTCACAGCCGACATCGGATCTGGGTGTACGAAGACTCATTCGATGCGAAATTCTCCGAGTAAGTGTCCTTGAAAGTTTCGTAGGAAAATCTTAACCCCCCGAAAGTGTCGACCCTCCAACCCCACCCCCCTTTGACGTTGTCCGATCGGGCTGAAATTCACAAGTTAAGGTTCCCTACGGCCCAGGAGCTTATCTGCGAAATTTCAGCTCGATCCGATAACTCCTTCCCTGTTTTCCAGAAACCACGCATTAGCCACTTAATTAACCCATTTCTCCATAAGAGCCCATGTTAGTTTGAAATTTTTAAAAGTTATATTCACACACATGCAGGTGGTTAGCTCAGTCGGTAGAGCGTGGGACTTTTAATCCTCGGGTCAAGGGTTCAAGTCCCTTATCGGGCGGTTTTTTTTTCACAAAATATGAAAAAAACTTCGTTTTCTTAAAGAGTTAAAGAGGCTGCGTCCCAAAGTCGAACCTTAAAACGTACAGGAATCTAAGCTAGAAAATCGGGGGGTTAAGATTTCCCAAAGAAACTTTCCAGGAAAATTACTCGGAGAATTCCGCGTCGAATTTTTGAAATTCTTAAAATCCTTATCCTTGAAATGTAGAAAAACGTACAGAAATAATATGAAAAAAACTTCGTTTTCTTAAAGAGTTAAAGAGGCTGCGTCCCAAAGTCAAACCTTAAAACGTACAGGAATTAGGAGAGGCAGTTGGGGGGCTGCCGCCCCCCAAACCCCCTGCTTTTAAAGACTCTTTTGTACAGGTTTTTTGTTGTGGGGGGACTTCATTGTTACTAATTACTAGTTTCGGCGCAATGGTTCTCCTGTCCTTTTGTGTTTAACATTTTTCGAAGTTATTCCATTATTCATTCATTTCAATTTTTGTTAATTAAAAGAGGGCCTTTCCAGAGCCAAGAGCGGGGGGTTAGGGGGGTGGACGCCCCCTTCAATAAAAGAGTCTTTAAAATCGGGGGGTTTGGGGGGCGGCAGCCCCCCAACTGCCTCTCCTAATTCCTGTACGTTTTAAGGTTCGACTTTGGGATGCAGCCTCTTTAACTCTTTAAGAAAACGAAGTTTTTTTCATATTATACCAAACAAGGTCTTTCTCCAATGAAAGACTCCAAAAAACGAATCTTTCAAAATCTTGGCTGGGGCAAAAATTAGAATAGTGAGCTGTCCCCTCAATTTCCAACAATAGAACCAGCATGCAGGCAACATTGTATGGAGATATTAAAGGCTCAGTATAAAGCTATAGATTCTTTCAGCATGCTTTTATACCAGATTTATACCTGAAAAGAGCATTAAAAAAATTCATTGAGTGGTAATAAAATCTTGAGGTCTAGATTACCTTATTGTTTTGACTTTTTAGCATGTAACAAATGCATTACCTACAAAAGCAAATCGCATAACAAAACTCTTATGGGAAAGACACTTCAATCTAGTGATAATAGCTCTGCCTCTTGGCCATGGTAACATAGGTTTAAATCTTGGACAGAACTATTTTTTAAGTACACATTCTTTTTCAAGCCCCAATTCATTTCCAATGATAAGTTCTCCTAGAATGTTAAAGACAAAGAAACAAAAATAATGAAAATAATTTTTTTATTAATAATATTAACTACCATATACATCTTAAATTCTTTTAATAAATAAAAATGTGTGCTTTTGTACACTCTTCCTGTTTACCATCTCTAATTTCTCCAGGTACCTATTTAGAGCTGGGTCAACTCCGGCTGAGCTTACAGAGCCCCCTATTCCAATCCAAATAACCAACAACCCAGGGCTTAAGCCTCTGTCCTCAAAGCATTGCAAGTCTAAACATACTACAGATTATAAAGTAAGAATCTTGCTGTTAAAGCTTGCTTTTTTGTACAAACCAATATCCTAGGACTATATGTGGGACCATCAGGGGAATGCGGCAGGGTACATTTCTAAGCAATAGGACTATTACATCTGAAAAGAGCATAAAAAAAACCTGTCGAGTAGGCTAGTGTGTTGACCTTATCCCTGTTTTGGCAGTGGAATCTCATATGCATTATCAATACATTTTCTAAATAGGCTATAGTCTAATTATTTTGACAAGTCTATTAAATATGAGATGCTTCACGACAGAGTTACTTACCACTGCATGATTTTAGCCACACAAAAGAAGTAATACTTATGGGATGGCAATTTTCTAATCTGTCTTTATTTCCCTTTTTGGACAAAGGGGTGACAAATGTTGGTTCCAGTATGATGACACTTCCTTGGTACAGAGGGAAACTTTTAATAATTGAGTGAGTGGGTCAGCAATTATTTCAGTAACTTTTTTTGGAAGACTTTGATGTAACTTATCTGGCTTGTTGGCATCTAACAATTTGAGTTGTTTAAGGATGTTTAGACTATAAATCTCAATAGGGTGTATTGGATGGTTGATTAGTGTGGGTATGTCTGCATCTGATGGTTTACTAAAACATACTAAAACTGGCAGCTCAGTTCATCTGCAATTTCTTTTGACAATGGTTAGCTCAGCTTCTAAAGCAGTAGTTAGTTTAGACATTGATTGCTGACTGGGCTGTCCATGGGAAACATATTGCCAAAATCGCTTTGAGTTATGCTTGCATTCTTCAGCTATTGTGGTTCCATGAATCTAGTAGAGTTTTCAGGTTAGTTTTCCTAGTTTATCTGTTGCTTTTTTGGAATTATTGTACCAGTCTGAACTCTCAGTTGTTTTATATTTTTTCCAATATATGTTTTTATTTTATTAAGCTACTTTTAAATTTTCCTTGGTCATGTACAGAAACTCTTGTAAATAAGTTTACCTAGGCTATATCTAGATGGTAGGGTGAAGGAGTGTAATTTCAAAAGCAAATTATTATGTTTTAAAAGAATGCTTGATGGCAAAATGAATGGCATTGCTACTTTTGTTAATGTAGCTATCCAAGCCTTTATTTAATCTTAGAGTTTTTGGGTAAGGTTTATATTAACAGACTATTCAGGTAGCTAAGAAATAAACTTGCCTCTATAGTCAGAATTAAATCCTGAATCAAAATTTAACATGCATTTGCATCAGAAATAAACTTTATTCCCACCCCTAAATATACCAATTCATGGTATGTATCTACACTTACCTAAATTGGATAAGGTTGATATTAACAGACTATTGCAGTAACTAAGAAATGAGTTACCTCTGTAGCCAGAATTTCATCCTGAATCCAAATTTAACATGCATTAGCATCAGAAATGAATTTTACCCCTACCCTTATTTATACCAATTCAGTTTATGTATTTGCACTCACCTGAACTGGGTAAGGTTTATATTAACAGACTATTCAAGTAGCTAAGAAATAAACTTACATCTGTAGTCAGAATTGCATCCTGAATCCACATTTAACATGCACTAGCATCAGAAATGAACAGTAAAATTCTAGTTAATTGACTTCTTGCTATCTTGGAAAGGGTTTAGATTAGGAATATGAAACTTTCAGGGATGGGTCTACAGGCTAAAGTATGTCCTGGGAAGGTATTTTAAAGTACCCAACTCCACTCCTTCTTCCTCTAGAGGGCCCTGAAATTTGCCTAAATGACAGGTCTATACCTATTGAAATTTTGACTAAACAACATTTTATCTTAACTTTCAGTTACCAGTTGCTTTTTCTCTGCCTTTAGTTCTGAAAATGCAATTCCTGTTATTTGAGTAGAATTTTGAGCAATATCAATGTTTTTTTTTCAGAATTTAGGAAATGTAATTTCATATCTCCAAAACCTTATAAAATTTAATTGAGCATGGTTATGAAGCTGAAAACAATTTTTTTATACTTCAATTAAGCAGAAGATCTATTTTGCAAGGTTTTGCTTTTATAATACACATATTTTTAAAGGTCATCAAAGGTCAAGGCCCTCTACAGGGAGAAGGAGTAGAGGTAGTTGCTTCAAAATACCTACCCAGGACATACTTTAGTCTGTAGATTTATCCCTGAAAGTTTAATTTTCATAACCTAAACCCTTTCTGAGATAGCAATAAGTAGATTAACTTGAATTTTACTGAAATGAAGTTTAACCCAACCCTACAAATACCAACTTAGGTTCTATATTTGCACATTAGGAGGGGTAAAGTTCAAACTTACCTCTATAGTCAGAATTACATTCTTAATCAAAACTTAATATTCATTTCCATCAGAAATGAATGGTAAATTTATAGCAAACAGTATAACTGGCTTTAGTATAAAGTGAATATACCACTTGATTATTATATTTGTAAAGAGCATAAAAAAGGCATCAAGTGGTGTATTCACTTTATACAAAAGCCAGTTATACTGTTTGCTATAAATTTACCAAATGAACTTTACCCCCACCTTCCTAATCTGCAAATATAGGTATACCCAAATGTATAACCCAAATTGGAATATATATATATATATATATATATATATATATATATATATATATATATATATATATATATATATATATATATATATATATATATATATATATATATATATATAGGGGTGGGGGTAAAGTTCATTTCTGATGCAAATGAATGTTAAATTTGGATTCAGGTTGCAATTATGACTATAGATATAAGCTTATTTCTTAGATATCTGAATAGTCTAGGCTATTAATATAAACCTTAAAAATTCTATCTATAGAGGTAAATTTATTTCTTGGATGCCTGAATAGTTTTTTAATATAAACCTTAGCCAGTCAATGTTCATATTACCTGAACAAATGTTTAGGGTCATGAAACTATTTTTAATAGATGCATTTTGACTTTTGGAACATCCTTTCTCTCTCACAAAACTACCACAAACTCACCATTATGGAGTTATTCTGGCCCAAATATTCTTTATTTACACATATAGAATTGCAATCATTTCCAATTCATTTTCATTGCAATCATTTCTTTTTTCATTGATTGGATAGGCTATTTGAAATTGTGAATCTGTAATAGTTTAGAGACAAATTTGGGCTATATATTTGTACATTAGGGGGTGGGGGTAAAGCATAGCATATATTAAATACGTAACTAACCATTGCTGTATTTAATATATGCCATGCTTTACCCAACCACAAACCCCCCCCCCCTTAATGTGCAAATATATAATACTCCATGTTGGTGAGTTTGCAGTAGTTCTGCAAGAGAGAAAAGATGTTAAAAAGTCAAAATGCATCTATTAAAATTAGTTTCATGGCCCTAAACAATTGTTCAGGTAATAGGAACATTGAGCCCTTAGCCTACCTGAGTTTTCCAAAGCATAGGCTAGGAACTGTTGCTCATGGTCTCTAATTCATGAATACAGTAAAAAGATTAGTATTATTACCTGCCATTAAAGCACTTCGGAGGGAACATTCTCCAGTAACACCTGTTGAACCAAAAATTGCTACTTTGTTCATGGCCATTTCTTCAGAGTTTAATTTTCACACGTAGAAATTTTCAGCCATTAAACTAAAAGACAATCCCTAAATAATGGCAAAAAACGACAAAATGTAATCCTTCAATGGTAGGGATTTCACTTTCTTTGAAGCCGTTTTCATTACCAACAAATTAGGATTTTGTTCAAATTTATACCAGCAAAAGGTCTGGGAATTATCTTGATCCATCGTTTATATCGTTATTACCTGACCTGCTGTTGGGTTTGTAATCGGTTTCTTTGCATTCCCAACTTGCTTTTACATAAGTACAATATCATTCGTTTATCGTTTTCGATTGGTCTGTAGTCTAGGTAATTTCTTTAAAGTTCAATAAAACAGGCCATAATCATATATTGAAGATATCCGCTTTTTTGTGCTCATTGATTTTTCTGAGGTTTTTAAATGTCAAGAAGTTGCTTTGCTCATAGGTCAATAGTACACAAAATTTATGTTCTTGTTGACCCTTTCTGTAAAATTCAGGCTGCTGCCTTCTGCTTTAGGGGTTTTTCTACTGTCCAACTGTTAGCTAACTGGTATTTGTTTGGATTTAAGAAACTATTGTTGGGAAAATTCTAGTTTATTGACTTCTTGCTATCTCAGAAAGGGTTTAGGTTAGGAAAATGAAACTTTCAGGGATGAATCTAAAGACTAAAGTATGTCCCAGGAAGGTATTTTGAAGCAATTACCTCCACTCTTTCTCCCTCTAGAGGGCCCTGACCTTTGATGACCATAAAAAATATGTACTATAAAAGTGAAACCTTGCAAAATAATTCTAGTTAATTGACTTCTTGTTATATCAGAAAGGGTTTAGGTGAGGAAAATGAGACTTTCAGGGATGGGTCTACAGGCTAAAATATGTTCCAGGAAGGTATTTTAAAGTACCCACCTCTACTCCTTCTCCCTCTAGAGGGCCCTAATATTTGCCTACATGATGGGTCTATACCTATTGAAATTTTGACAAAACAACATTTTACCTTATTAAATGCAATTCCTATTATTTGAGTAGAATTTTGAGCCATATCAATGTATTTTTTCAAAATTTAAAAAATGTATTTTCATATCTTCAAAACCTTATAAAATGGAATTGAGCACAGTTATGAAGATGAAAACAATTTTGGGTAAAATTCTAGTTAATTGACTTCTTGCTATCTCAGAAAGGGTTTATGTTAGGAAAATGAAACTTTCAGGGATGGGTATACAGGCTAAAGTATGTCCTGGGAAGATATTTTAAAGTACCCACCTCTGCTCCTTCTCCCTCTAGAGGGCCCTGAAATTTGCCTACATGACAGGTCTATACCTATTGAAATTTTGACAAAATGGCTAAGAAAATTGGTCTCAAACCTTAAATACTTTATAACATTGATCTCATTCTTACTGTTTCATTATAAATCCATTTTTTAAAGTTATATAATCCACAAGCACTGATTTTCCAATATTAATTTAGGCAAATTAATTTTTCCAATGTTATGATGTTTTCTTCTTCCTTCACATCAAATTTTAAATAAAAGCATGCATTTGATTGAAAATATAAAATCTGGCTATTATGAATGCCAGTTATACTATTTGCTATAAATTTAACTATATTAAATACAGCAATGGTTAGTTTACATATTTAATATATGCTATGCTTTACCCATGTAAAAACCCATGTAAAAACCCATGTGTCCAAACAATTGCAATAATAGCTGTTGTGACATTAGCCTGTGGTGAAATTTGAACTGGTGAATCAGAGCAATTAGTTAAATATTTCAAAAGGTATGCAGTACAAAATCCAATTTTGCTTACAGGTATCATTGCCTATAGAGTGAAGCATATTAGTCCATGAGCCCTGTGGGCAGTGGGGCAAGGTTTGATTGATTAAGCCTTGTTTGTTATGGTCATGATCTTTCATCATTGCAGCCCTAATTTTCCTAGAAATTGCAGTTAGACAAGGGCAAGCTTCTATGGTGTTAAGTTTTAAAGAGAGGATTTTTTTTTTTTGAATTACTGCATATAGCTAGATTTTGATTATTGCATGTTCTTTTTGTGTCATTTTTCATTTATATTGCCCAACCCCAACATTTTTCTCTTGGCTTCAAAACCCTGCTCACTTTATGCATTTTTAGTTTGTTGAAGGGGATTTTAGAAAGCTAAAATAAAAATGGATGTGCTTCTCTAACAATAAGAATCTTATACAGTAATCCTATATACAGTATTATGTATTTTCGGCTGCTTGTGATGAAAGTAAAGCTTTACCACCAAAAGTTTTAAGACATGTTAGAAAAAAACATGTGAGAAAAAATTTCCATTTGTAGCTGATTCAGGAATGGTAATTATTATTTTCCTTGCTTTTTGCAAATTTGCTGAAATTTTGAAAAGGAGCAAGGAACCTCTCAGAATTAATTTCAGTTTTGCTGTGATATTGTGATAAATTTCAAGTTCTTTTTGGTAAAAATATAAACAAGCTACTTTTTGCTATCTTGGAAAGTGGTTATGTTATGAAAATAAAACTTTCAGTAATGAATCCAGGGCCAGAAACCCTCTCTAGAAAGGTATTGCCAAGCTACTATATTAACCTTCTTCTGATTTCTATGTCTTAGAAATTTGCCTACTTATTGGGATCTGAACAAAATAGCATTATACCTTAATGCTCAGTTTCTTTCTCTCTCTTTCTCTCTTTCTCTCTCTCTCTCTCTCTCTCTCTCTCTCTCTCTCTCTCTCTCTCTCTCTCTCTCTCTCTCTCTCTCTCTCTCTCTCTCTCTCTCTCTCTCTCTCTCTCTCTCTCTCTCTCTCTGGTTATAGTTCTTAAATTACCTTAAATCACATTTACAGCAAGATAAGGCGGACTGCATCCTCCTGTAGAACATCTTGCTGTTAATTTATGAGGTGACACAACTAGTAGGTGTGATGGGGTGTGGTGTCCCACTGATAATGCAATTCCATTTATTTGAGTAAAATTTTAAGCCATATCAATGGGCTTTTTCCTATATTAGGAAATATATTTGTAGATTTTTAAAACCTCAAAAATTAAGATTAAGAAAAGTTATGAAGCTGAAAATACTTTTCTTGTACTTCATATAAGCAGAAGATCTATTTTGCAAGGTTTCAATTTTATAAAACAGTGATTTTTAAAGGTCATAAAGGCTAGTGCCCTCTAGAGGAAAAAGGAATAGAACAAGGTACTTAAAGATGTCTTTCCATGACATGCTTTAGTCTGAAGATCCATCTCTGAAAGTCTCATTCCTAACCTAACTACTTTCCAAGATAGTGAAAGGGAAAAGTAGCTCATCTAGAATTTTATCCTCTTTTTGAACATTCCTGCAAATTTGTTTTCAAAATAAAATTTTAGTATTAAGACAAAGCAGAATAATCATTTCCATCCCTAAATGAGCTGTAAATGGTGATTTTTTTCACTAGACTGTTTTTTAGAAACTGTGTTTTTAAACTTATGGTTATGCTACTATGCACTGTTTCCTCTTGGGGCCTTATTAAGGGCTCAAAATGGAATTTCCCCAGAAACAAATATTAAATTATGAAAAAGCATTAGAAAAAGTATCAAGTAATGTATCCACTTTTATCCTAGCTAACTTGTTCATGAGCTAATTGAAAGTTTTACCATAATTCTGGTCTTCAGTCTCTGTTGTTGGCTCTTGTTTTTAAAAAGGTAAAACTCTAGATGAAGGGTTTTTGTCTATCTTGGAATATTATATTATTATATATGATATATATAATATAATAATATATTATAATATATAATACAATGTATTATATTATAGAGTGCTTAGTTTTGTTTTGTAGTCCCTACTATCCATTAATACTAAGGGGCTCCCCTTATTTAGTTTTGTAATGGTTTTTGATTTATCTTTGTTCAAGTTGTTTAGAATCCTTAACTAACATTTTTTATTTGTCTCATGTTTCTGTGTAAAGATGTTTCTCTTGAACCTTATTATATTTAAAACAAAGATAGAGACCTTTCCCAGCAAAATTTTCTTGTTCTAAGAGATATTTCTCTGGAGAGGCAAGTAATGATTGAAAGGATTTTTGCTGTTTGTTGAATAAAATGAAAATCACTTGCACTAACAGTTTTTGATAATAGTTTACAGGGAATGTTTACTCATCACTATCAAAACTTTATTTGTACTTATATCCTTAAAAATGTAATTCCAAGTATTAAATTTTAAACTTTGTTCAAACTTTTTTGCTTTCATAGTGCCTAAACGTAATTGAATTTTATCGGAGGTGTCAAAATCTTCCTCTTTGCATTGCAAAAGATAATGTTGTTTTTTATAATGTTTCCATGTCTTGGGGGGGGCTGACAATATGATCCTTGTGGATGAATTCAGAGGCAGATAATTTTCAGAGAGTATGAAGGGTCCTTTAATTAATCATCTTTGTAGTCGTAATCTAAATCATTTCATTGCTGTTGGTCAAATCAGTTAGAAACCAAATTAAGGGGTAATATTTCAGGTGAAAATGGACAAAATTTTGTAATAAGTCTGAAAATTCTTAAGGCACTCTTTTTTGAGTTAAAGAATAGATAATGAGCAATTTTTGCATGTTGTGACTCATGTCTGTCAAATATTGAATATTAATCAAAGCAAATGTGAAGTTCATGCACAGACTGATTCTATAGGAGCACCACATCAAAATAAGATAAGAAAATTTAGGCTTGCATCTTTACCATAATAGAGGGAAAGGGGAAATAAGCTAATAACCATGAAATTTCAATCACACCAATAAAACAGGGATTCAAGGTCACTTGGAAGAAGATGTTGAAACCAAAAACTTGCTATTTTTAAGTTAAGGTCCATATTAATTACAAACCTCCAAATAATTTCATGATGAATGTAATGTTGGTAAATCATTGACAAAAATGTAGAGTAATATTTCAAACTGCTCTCTTAGGGTATCCCATTTAAAACACTGACTAAAGAGGGCAATTTAACCATTTACCATTTGTTGTGCTCTCCTAGACAAAAAAAAGTGAATAAACAAATGAAATAGAATGTTTGAGGTAATATTCCAGTGTTAGCCTTTATAAATGGATGTCAAAGACAGTTTAACTTTGTTTTGTCCTAACGGTTAGTTCTTTCATTTCAGGTATCTGTCTCCAAATTCAAAATGGTAAGTTTTGCTCTTGAATTGCATCTTATTGTGAACGAAATTCCCATTGTTTTAACCAAGTGAAAAGCAACAATAGTAAAACCATTATATATATATATATATATATATATATATATATATATATATATATATATATATATATATATATATATATATATATATATATATTTCTTTTTGTAGAATGTCATAACATGACTAATGCTGTTTTTTTTCTGTCTGGCTTTCTTGAAAAGACCTTTGTGATGTTCAGTTGTAATACAGATTTATCACTTTTTTCCCCTTTCTCATTATCTCAGTAAAGTGAATTCCTGAAAATTTGAGTGAATGATAGCCTGCACTTAAATGATTTTTGTAAGTTCTAAAAGTTGACATAAGACATTGGTTTGGGAATAAATTTTTAAAAATGCTATAATATTTCAGAGGACAGAATATTCAAGGAATTTCTGTGCATGACATTCTCTTTGTGTTTAAGAACAAATAACAGGTCAATAGCTTTAAGTATATTGGAACTAAAATAAGAATATATTCAAAGCAATTTGTATATGCATCCTAGATACAATTTTTTAACAGAAAAACAAAAAAGAAAAAAGGTTAATGCAACAATAAAACAATAAAAAATATGCACTTGCATTTCAAGAAGCATAATTTTATTGCTAGAAGTGCTGAGAAGTGGACAAAATGTTCAAGTATGTAGCAATGTCAAACAAGGTTACTATATATTGTGTCAAGTATGACACAAATGACTTTTCCTCTGTTATGAACGCCTAATAGAAATTAGATGCAGCTAGTGATTGTAGGTGATGCTTTGTTCTCTTCTGAGATGGTTTTAAGTGGTGTTCCACAAGGTAGTTGCCTTGGTCTGGTACTTTTCTACCTTTTCATCAATGACTTGCCTCTTGTTGTCCACCATTCCACAGTTAAAATGTTTGCAGATGATGTAAAGCTTTGCTACTCCTTGACAAATTCAGATGAAGGTTCATTGCTTCAAAGACTTGGATGTAGTGCACAATTAGTGTGCTGTCAACTCCATGTTTGTCAGCGAAAATAAGTGTAGGGTTGTCCATTACTTTCACAAAGTAGAACAAAGTTACCAGTACCATCTTGCTGGACATTCAATTCTACCTGTTAAAATGTCTGTGACCTTTGTGTTCATTTTGACTCTAGTCTTTGGTTTGACAGATATGTCTCTGAAGTAACTCCTAAGGCAAACTATCAGCTATTATGTCTCATATGCAATTTCCATAAGTTTAATCTCTGTTCATTCATTGCCATTTATAAATTAAATCAACAGTTCAGCCTATACTCAAATACAATTTGTCGGTATGGTATCCATTGAATAAAGAAGATAGAGCAAGGGTTGAAAAATCACAGCAAAGAGCAACTAAGCTTGTACCTTGTTTGAAACATTTGCCAATTCTTCAATTCTGAAGGGATTGGAGTTTTGTATGTGTGCATTATGTTGTCAGCATTGTCATAGCTTCTTCTTTTATTATCTTTAGTACAACAAGCTTGTAAGCTTACTGTATTTGGTATTAATAAATAAATGTTATTTAACAAATGCAATAAATCAATGAATTGATTAATAACCAAGGCTAGAAGAGGTCTGAATGAATCTGTCTAGGACATCTGACAATTGTGCAGCTTTTTTGTCTAAATTTTCCTATGTTAAAATTGCTGACTATTATATCATACTAGCTGTTGGGGTGGCGCGACCCCCAACACCTAGTTGGTGGGGGCGCTTCGCGCCCCCCCCCCAAGCCCCCCCGCGCGCGTAAGTCGTTACGCGCCATTGTAGTTGTGTCCCTATGTCCCACCTGTGAATATAGATAGATATATATATATATATATATATATATATATATTGAACGGAAGTCATGGCCGGAAGTCAGATTTTTGAACGGAAGTCATGGCCAATTGACGAAAAAAGCCAAGACAAATTGTCCAGGTTAATTTTACCCCTTGGAGGGCCGTTGTTACTGTCTCCCATTTATGCTCCATGCAAACCTGTCTTTTTACAATGACGAACTAGAGTCGTACCGGTTGGAGGTTCTCGCTGGGGAACAATCGCAGGTTGACTACAAGTTGACTTGGATGAAAATTTTCCTCTCATGCATATCACTCCACAATGCTGAACTAGAGTCAACCTGTTGGAGGGTCTAACGTGTTAATTCACGGCGAGTGAGACAATATATTGTAAAATTTGACAATGAATATAAATGGAAATAAGAGTCCAATTCAAAGCCTACAAGGGCCTCCTACAATTTGCCTCGACTCTTATACAAGTGAACTTGCATTTATACACCAAGAGATTTGGGCCAGAAACAAAAAATTCAACTGTCTGTAATTGACTACAAAAAGTGCAGTGAACATGGGCTAGATGGGAAGCCCATATGAGAATGAGTATATTGTTGGTATGTGTGAAGCGGATGGTTACTACCACTTGAGCAATGGTCTAACCATTGATGGCTTTAAGGATTCGTGCTTTAAGCGGCAAACGTAGGCTCAATGAAATACCAGATGAAAGAGGAATATAGTGTTGGTATGGGCTTAGAGCAATGGACTACCACTATAGCAACGGGTCTAACTAGCCTCGGCTTGAAGGCATCCTTTCTTTAAGCGGTAAAACATGGGCATAAGAAAGGCTCTATATTGTTGGTCTACTGTTTAGCCATTGATTGCCGCTAAAGAAACAGTCTAACCATTCAACGGCTTTAAGCATTCGTACTTTAAGCGGCTAGCATAAGCTAGATGGGATGACTGTCTCACTGTCTGGTATTTATTAGCGAAAGAGAGAGCGAGAGAGAAGCTCAACTGCTATACAGGGAACACCGGCTAGATGGGAGCCCCCTAGATGTTTTTAACTACGTAAAACTTGCGAATATACAACATTCTTTGCTGTCCCATTGTCTGTGCATATAAATAGATTGTCAGGTTTACTGACTCTTGAACATGCAACATATAATGGTCCATGGGAAAACAATCCGTATTCAGATCTATACCTCATGATTCTAATGATTGCGAATATACAACATTCTTTGCTGTCCCATTGTCTGTGCATATAAATAGATTGTCAGGTTTACCGACTCTTGAACATGCAACATATAATGGTCCATGGGAAAACAATCCGTATTCAGATCTATACCTCATGATTCTAATGATTGCCCTTGAGCTTTGTTGATGGTGATTGCTAATCGACCATTCCCTGAGTCGCCATCGTCATTTATATATCCCCCTGTGCACCCCGGCGTCCCCTTTGTAGTTATGTCCCTGTGTCCCGGTCGTCATTTATATTCCCTGTGTCCCGGTCGTCATTTGTGTCCCGGTGTTCCAGTCTGTGATTTCTCTTTGAGTGTCCCGGGCGTCATTTATATTCCTTGTGTCCCGGTGTCCCGGTCGTCATTTATATCCCCCTGTGCCCCCCGGCGTCCCCATTGTAGTTGTGTCCCTGTGTCCCGGTCGTCATTTATATTCCCTGTGTCCCGGTCGTCATTTGTATCCCGGTGTCCCGGTCTGTATATACATTCGTTTTTTAGTTTTGTTTTTCTCCTTTATTTTTTTCCTTTTTTCTTTTTTTTCTTTTTTAGTTTATTTAGATTTTTAGATTTTTTAGTTTTTTTATTAGTTTTTAGTTTTTTTGTAGTTTTTACCATTTTTTTAGATTTTTTAGTTTTTTTTTTTTTACTTATGTCCTGGTCGTCATTTATACTCCCTGTGTCCCGGTCGTCATTTGTGTCTCGGTGCTTTGTTGATTGCTAATTTATATTTTTTTTTTTAGTTTTTGCCTTTTTTTAGTTTTTTCAGTTTTTTTTAGTTTTTAGTTTTTACCTTTTTTTAGTTTTTTTTTAGTTTTTTAGCTTTTTTAGTTTTTTTTTTCTTTTTAGTTTTTTTTGTAGTTTTTACCTTTTTTAGTTTTTTTTCTTCTTTTGTATTAGTGTGAAATAATTCAGACGTCATATGCAGACAAACACGACGTCACTCGACAGACAGACAGACATAACCCACAAACAACTTATTTTTATATATATTTATTCATATTTTTTTAGTTTTCTTTTTCTCTTTTATTTTTCAGTTTTTTCCTTTTTTTTAGTTTTTTTCTTTTTTAGTTTTTAGTTTTTTTTAGTTTTTTAGCTTTTTTAGTTTTTTTATTAGTTTTTATTTTTTTTTGTAGTTTTTGCCTTTTTTTATTTTTTTCAGTTTTTTTTTAGTTATTAGATTTTTACCTTTTTTTAGTTTTTTTTAGTTTTTTAGCTTTTTTAGTTTTTTTTTCTTTTTAGTTTTTTTTTGTAGTTTTTACCTTTTTTAGTTTTTTTTCTTCTTTTGTATTAGTGTGAAATAATTCAGACGTCATATGCGAACAAACATGACGTCACCTGATCCACCCACAGATCCACACACAGACAACTTATTTTTATATATATAGATTCTACAGGTTTTTTTTTTTTTCTTTTGTGTGTGTGTCTGTGTGCGTTTGTATGTGTGTTATATCTCACCAAAAAGAAGGAGGAAGTAAACTTAAAATAATCAAAAATTAACCTATGTATGCTGTCAACCTAAAAGTAGCAGACATTACTATGGATAAAGAACTGAAACTAAAGAAACAAGAGCTAAGAGCTCATATGGCACTTGTGACGAGCCAAGAAGGGCTAAGAGCCAAGAGATCATATGGTATGAGCTCTAACAAGATTCTATGAATCAATAGATTGATTTAAAAGGAAAATAAGAGGCTTAATGCTGGTCAGGATTTAAAATAAGAGCTCTGAGTCATGATGTCCTTCTAAATATCAAATGTATTAAGATACGATCACCCACTTGTATGTTATAAATACCTAATTTTTTCTAATTTTTCCTCTCCCTTTAGCCCCCCAGATGGTCGTATTTGGGAAGAAGCACAGATTTGTGCAGCTCCCTGACACGCCTACCAATTTTCATCGTCCTAGCACGTCCAGAAGCACCAAACTCGCCAAATCACTGAACCCCTCCCCCCAACTCCCCTAAAGAGAGCGAATCGAGTACGGTTCCGTCAATCACGACATTTGCTTATTCTATCCACCAAGCTTCATCCCAATTCCTCCACTCCAAGTGTTTTCCAAGATTCCCCCTTCCAACTCCCCCCAATGTCAAAAGATCTGGTCGGGACTTGAAATAAGAGCTCTGAGACATGAATTCCTTCTAAATATCAAATTTCATTAAGATCTGATCACCTATTCGTAAGATAAAAATACCCCAATTTTCACGTTTTCCAAGAATTCCGGTTTCCTCCTCCAACTCCCCCTAATGTCACAGGATCTGGTCAGAATTTAAAATTAGAACTTTAAAGCACAAGCTCCTAATAAATATCAAATTTCATTAGGATCTGGTCACCCTTTCGTAAGTTGCAAATACCTCAATTTTCAAAATTACCCCCCCCCCCCCCCCGCAAATCCACCAAAGAGAACAGATCTGATCCGGTTATGTCAGTCGCGTATCTTAGACAGATTTTTATTCTTCCCATCCAGTTTCATCCTGATCTCACCGCTTTAAGTATTTTCTAAGATTTCCGGTTCCCCCCAACTGCCCCCCCCCCCAATTATGCTGGATCTGATTGAGATTTAAAATAAGAGATCTGAGTTACGAGGTCCTTCTAAATATGAAGTTTCATTTGATATTTCATTTCATTATGTAATTTTTTCTAATTTTTCAGAATTAATCCCCCCCCCCTCAATAGAGTGGATCCGTTCCAATTATGTAAATCACGTCTCTAAGACTTCAGCTTATTTTTCCCACAAAGTTTCATCCCGATCCCTCCAATCTAAGCGTTTTCCATCATTTTAGGTACCCCCACCCTAAACTCCCCCCAATGTCACCAGATCCAGTCGGGACTTAAAATAAGAGCTTTGAGACACGATATCCTTCTGAATATCAAATTTTATTGAGATCCGATCACTCGTTCGTAAGTTAAAAATACCTCATTTTTTCTAATTTTTCAGAATTAACCCCCCCCCCCAACTGCCCCAAAGAGAGCGGATCCGTTCCGGTTATGTCAATCATGTATCTAGGACTTGTGCTTATTTTCCCACCAGGTTTTATCCTGATCCCTCCACTCTTAAGTGTTTTCCAAGTTTTAGGTTTCCCCCTCCCAACCCCCCCCCCCAACGTCACCAGATCCGGTCGGGATTTAAAGTAAGAGCTCTGAGACACGATATCCTTCTATATATCAAATTTCATTGAGATCCGATCACCCGTTTGTAAGTTAATAATACCTCATTTTTTGTAATTTTTCAGAATTAACCCCCTCCTCTCCCAACTAGCCCAAAGAGAGCGGATCCGTTTCGGTTATGTCAATCACGTATCTAAGGCTTCTGCTTATTTTTCCCACCAAGTTTCCTCCCGATCCCTCCAATCTAAGCGTTTTCCATCATTTTAGGTTCCCCCACCCCAAACTTCCCCCAATGTCATCAGATCCAGTCGGGATTTAAAATAAGACCTTTGAGACACGATATCCTTCTAAATATCAAATTTCATTGAGATCCGACCACCTCTTCGTAAGTTAAGAATGCCTCATTTTTTCTAATTTTTCAGAATTAACCCCCCCCCCCCCCAACTACCCCAAAGAGAGCTGATCCGTTTCGGTTATGTCAATCATGTATCTAGGACTTGTGCTTATATTTTTCACCAAGTTTCATCCCGATCCCTCCCAACTCCCCCCTCCCCAATGTCACCAAATCCGGTTGGAATTTAAAATAAGATTTTTGAGACACAATATCCTTCTAAATATCAAATTTCATTGAGATCCGATCACCCGTTCGTAAGTTAAAAATACCTATTTTTCTAATTTTTCAGAATTACCTCCCCCCCCCCAACTGCCCCAAAGAGATTAGATCCGTTCCGGTTATGTCAATCATGTATCTAGGACTTGTGCTTATTTTTCCTACCAAGTTTCATCTCCATCCCTCCACTCTAAGTGTTTTCCAAGTTTTAGGTTTCCCTCTCCCAACTCTCCCCCCCCCAGTGTCACCAGATCTGGTCGGGATTTAAAATAAGAGCTCTGAGACACGATATCCTTCTAAATATCAAATTTCATTGAGATCCGATCACCCGCTCGTAAGTTAAAAATACCTCATTTTTTATTTTTTAGAATTGACCCCCCTCCCAACTACCCCAAAGAGATCGGATCCGTTCCGGTTGTGTCAATCATGTATCTAGGACTTGTGCTTATTTTTCCCACCAAGTTTCATCCCGATCCCTCCACTCTTAAGTTTTTTCCAAGATTTTAGGTTTCCCCCTCCTAACTCCCTCCAATGTCACCAGATCCGGTAAGGATTTAAAATAACAGCTCTGAGACACGATATCCTTCCGAACATCAAATTTCATTAAGATCTGATCAACGGTTCGTAAGTTAAAAATGCTTCTATTTTTCTATTTTTTCCAAATTTACGGCCCCCCCACTCCTCTCCCCCAAATGGTCAAATCGGGAAAACGACGATTTCTAATTTAATCTGGTCTGGTCCCTGATACGCCTGCCAAATTTCATCGTCCTAGCTTACCTGGAAGTGCCTAACGTAGCAAAACCAGGACTGACAGACTGACAGAATTTGTGATTGCTATATGTCACTTGGTTAATACCAAGTGCCATAAAAAGAAGAGAAACCAAGTTGACTGTGTAATATGAAAACAGTGTATCTGCACTTTGTTTTAATTGTGCATGAAGGCTAGACTTGCTACACTTGGACAATATGCAGATCATTGGTCAGCATGAAAATAAAGCGAGAACCTAGCCTAATGCCAGCTGTCTCTTTTTAGGATAGCTAGTAAATGCTTTTGCTCTTCAGTTGTTGTTGGATGCTTCTTTGTCCAAAATGAGTGACTAGTAGCCTGGTCACTCATGAGTGACTTGGTGCCTGTCTGACTAAAGTGTTTGGCTCAATGTAGTTTTGTTGTTATGTCTTCCAGTTTAGGTATGGTGTATGGTGGGTGCTAGAGTTGCCAACGCAGTACAATTTTGCCATTCTTGGCACAATTTAGGGGTCCTGGTACAATGTGGTATATTAGAAACTTTTTGGTATGAGGCTTAGAGTATGGTAAGCCAAAATTGGCACCACTGCTGGGTCATTTTCTAAATATACTAAGTAGTAGTGGTCTAGAAGGTATCCTGTAAGACTCAAAGAAACTCCTCTTTTACCCTAAACCTGATGTTTAGATTGACTCAGATTTAGCCATGTATCTGACTTGGGTTTATAGGCAAAAGATGTTCATGGGTAAAAAAGACTTTCATTTTGCTTGGGTCTTGAACTCCAAGCCTTCTTGTTCTCCCCCTGTGCTTCCACAGCTGCTGAGGAAAATCTGAACAAAACTTGTGTTAGAAATTGTTCTAGTTTCACCACCTTGAATGGTCTTCTCAGTCCCAAGCAGATCATCCAAAAGAATTGATTTTCCTTGAAAATGGTTTTGCATTTGAAGTCGAAAAACTGTGGAAGCATGTATCAAAAAGCTGGACTACAAAAAAAGGAGAAATAATAACGAACTAGCACAAAAATTCATTTTTTATATTTTATTACTTCTGTGTGTGTAAAATTGGATTTCTTGTGAAAAATATTCAAAATACTTCTGTTAAATTAAATTAACTTTGCATGACCAAGAACTTAGGTAGGATGATCAATGAATGTGGTCAACATATGACTCACCAAGGGTGTGCTGGTAGGTAGACTAGTCCATGGAAACCTAAGGTGTTAATTTTGCTGAAGCTTTTGTCTAAAGAGCTTTAAGCAACTTAGGGCTGATATTGTGTTAAGCTTAGAAGGTCTATACAAGCATTCTTTATATTTCAAGCAATGGGATTGCTATTTCCTAGGGTTTATTTTTCCAATCAGTGTTATAAATATATTGTCTCAGTTGTCAGAAAAATCAGTTAAACACAACTGCCAGCAAATATTACAAAGTAATGCAAGTAACAAATTTTTAAGCAAGTGTCAGAGACGGTACAATTTAATCTCTTCTGGTACAATTTTGGTTGTAAGCTGGAATAAATTGTCTCTAAATGTTAGCAACTTTGGTGGGTGCATGATTTCCTTGTCTAGGTCAATGGGCTGTATACAGACTATAATACCATTGTCCTTCTCTTCAATAGCAACTACTGAATTTACCCTTGTTTATGTTTGATTTTTTTTTCTTTTTTTTTTAATGATTCCGTCTTGTTTGATTTGCCTGTGCTCTTATTTTAGCTTATGCATAAGAGATACTGGAACCTCTGGCAGGATAAGCTTCTGTATGATGCCTTCCTTAAAAGGAAAATGACAATCCCCTTCCAGCTTCCCAGTTCATAAGTTCACATTCATAACTAGTTTTACTAAATTTATATCAGTGCTTCATTTGAACCCTAGGATGGGGATTTGACATTGATGCGGTTTAGATTGTTATTTGGTTGTGACATGCTCCACTGACTGGGATTTTAGGTCCATAGTAGCTCATTAGCTACTGTGAAGTTGGTCTGACATCTGAGGGTGGTTTAATGATATTAAAGTACTTGGCCAGAAGTATATTTCCCTGAACCCCAGTGTACAATTGCATTGAATTGAACTAGAATTTGTAGAATTGAGTACAGTGAATTGAACTAGAGTTTGACTGTTTGGTTTAGTGTGGTTAAGACCTCATCTCTGGTGTTTGATTGGTCCACCGTGTGCAAAGACACCATTTCCTCCTGTTTAGAATCCTCCAAGTTCTCATATTGTAATTAAAACACCTAATAAGTGCAGATAACATCATATTCTTTAAGTTTTTGAATTTATGTGCTAACATATTAAACAGTTTGTTGTAACAAACTTTAAGAATGGAGCAACACAGCTCAATAGTAACCAAAATTTTAAGAAACTGAATTTTGATATCAATATATCATCTTATTATGTTGATTCCAAATATATAAGATCCATAAGGCTTAGTTTTGCCCATAAAGGCTACAAAACTGTAAATATTTGCCAGATTTTCAGAAGAGGGTGGAAATACCCTCAGAGAATCAAAGAATTTTCATTAAAACTTAACCATTAGATTCAGCGTATCAGAGAACTCAACTGTAGAGGTTTCAAGCCCCTATCTGCAGAAGTGTTGAATTTTGTATTTTTTGCCAGAAGAAAAATCACAGATGTGTTTTTTTTTTTTTTTTTTTTTTTTTTTTTTTTTTTTTTTTTCATGGGTGATTGTAACAAACCAACAGTTCTAGTATATTGGGAGAGGGCTAATTTGAACTGAAATTAAAATCTCTTGTGTCCCTTTTATTTGACCATAAAGATTGGACTGCTACTAGCCCCCCTCCCACGTCCTTTTTTCCCAAAAATTATTTGATCAAAAGTTTGAGATAGCCATTTTGTTTAGCATAGTTGAAAGGCTCATAAAACTATACCTTTAGATTGAACAAGACTCGCGCAGCCCCTGAGGATAGGTCTGGAGATGAAAGTATGCGAAGGCTAATTTGCTAAGGATAATGCGCAATCTTTGAAAACCGGTTTCATAGCCACAAAGACAAATAATGGGTGACAGAATGCATTGAACTTGTATAATTTGGGCTATATATTTGCACATTAGGGGGTGGGAGTAAGGTTAAGTTACTTTACTCCAACTTCCCTCTACTATGCAAAAATATACAAGTACCTCTTTTTTTAAGAAGATAGAAGATCGATGCTCATCAAAATTTGTGAAGGGTGGGACAATTTTTTTCCATGAAAATATAAAAAGGCCATTTTCAAAATTGTCACTAGTGTTCCAGCAATTATACTAGCTCAGCTAAAGTAAAAAGAAAAGTTTTTATATCTTTTGGGGGGGAAACTGGCATTTTGAATTGACAAGGAAAAAAAGAAAAAGCAAATATTTCGATTAGATCACTGATAACCAATTTTCAGTGATCAGGGTATAAGCCGATGGTACCAATTTGGGAAAATACAAGGATGAAGCAAGGATTTTGTTCTATTCTCTGCATAAAAATACAAAAGGACATTTTTCAAAATTTTAAGGGTAAGTTTTGCTTGAGAAAAAAGATCAATCTAAAAATATTCTTCAACATCTAGGTATTTTCCTTCCTATAGAACATGGTGTTTGTCATCTAGGTATTTGCCTGTATCGAACATGGTAAAGAAACAAAAAAAAACTATTAATTAAAATCATAAAGAGTATTTTAATTCTAGCGATTTTTAGTCAATAATCTAGTGATTTATGTTCTGATTTAGTGATTTGTTTTGCGAGAATTTAGTGATTCTTGGCACTGGGTGGCAACCCCTTTCATATCCTCAAGGACCCTTAATAGGGTTCTTCATTCATGAAGGTTGGTCATATTTGTACTCCTGTATCTTGATTAGCGTTTTGGGACACGAGATTCGTAATCGGCTATATTAATAATCCTCTTATTCTCTTTTTATGAAAATAAGATTTGGGCTGGGGCTTTAGAAAGGGCAATGACCATCATTTTGGGTCTTAATCATAAAGATTAATACTCATTGAGACTGATTTAGTTCTTTTTTTAATCAAGGCAGAAATTCATGTACTTATGGTAAGGATTAACTGAAAGTTCTTAGATACTACTGAAGTAGTTTCTGTGTACATTGATAATAGTCAATTTGGTCTCGGATTGTTTTGAGGTCTGTAGATAGGACTTTCACTTCAAATGTATCATTTTGTTTTTGTTTGTTTTGTATAGTGAATTTATATAGCTTTGGATTAAATTTATTCCTAGGGTTCAAGTAAAGAGGAACAGATGATATGCTAACTCAAACACCCTAAAAGAAAGAAACTCAAACGATTTACCTGTGAAATATATTTTAAGAATGATGATGCTCTAGGGTTGTCACAAAAGACTATTTGACATTAAAAGCATATAGAATTTCTATTTTTACTTGATTAATTAAAACCAAACGTCTTCCAAAAAAGAAATTTTCAAAAAAAGAGTAAAGGATCATATTAAACCTAAAATGATCAAAAACGAAGTCATGAAAAAATTCAAGTTTGAAACAAACAGAAATTGTAATGAATGAATAGTTGGGACCCAAAACTAACAGAAATGAAAATGGATAATTAAGTCGATTTTAAGACATAAATTACTACAAATAAGAGTATAAGCCTCCTGTAAAACCTTATAGAAGGCCCGAGGATGATTTTTACTTAACCAACTTGGAAACTGGGCAAACAAATTTTGTTTTCTTTAGTTGGCTTTAACTTAGAGGGTATATAGGCAGGGACAACGAAGACAAAGTTTTTAAATCTATTATTATTCATGACGCCCAAAATATGGCCAAATTCGTTCTATTGTCAGTTGGTTGGCAACCTGTTTGCCATGTACACTGGGTTAAAGGAACTTAGGACAAGAAAACGATTTAAAGAAGTTTGGTTGCATCAATTCATGAAACCCAAAACCGGGCCAAAACCACTTGTCCTTGAGCCCATGAAGCCGTTATTGAAATTTTCAACCCAGTCGGAAAACGCTTGACCTTCTTGGGGTATCCAATGCCCCCAAACTAAAGTTGTTTGTATGTTGAGATCCTCTTATCCTAGAGACTTGTACTTTTAAGTCTCGAGCTATTGATAAAACATTGTTCCCTAGTTGGGGGCCATTTTTAGGAGACTTTTTCTTCTTTTTTTTCTGTGTTGGGTTCTTCTTAGTCTGAGAACTTTAGGGTATAAGTAACAATTTTTTTAAAAAGAAAAGTATTTTCTGCAGCGATGGTGTCTGTCTGAACTGATTTATCCATGCTACATTCAGTGGTTTAATATGATGTATGGCCCTTTTTTAGGGGTGTGTGCCTCAAAGTATTTTTACATACATTAGGCTCATCCCTGATCTTTAGGGATTCCTGGACAACTCGCGAAGAAGTCTGAACAGTTTGGATTACATATCAATGGTCTAAAGACTAAACCTATGTCAATTAGCAAATAACCCACTGGAATCCAACTAGGAAATAAAAACATCGATCAGGTGATAGACTTAAAGTCTGTTAGTGGTGACTCTGAAATAAGAATTTCGCACCAGAATAGCCCTAGCCAATACAGCATTTCAGAGACTTCCACCAGTCTTGAAATCCATAGTATTCTCACAGAAGCTGAAACTCTGACTGTTCCAGAGCAATATATCTGTTCTGAGCTACTCTATGGAATACCTAAAGCTAACTGTGGAACAGGAGAAAGGTCTTACCGTCTTTTAAAAATAACTGTCTTTGCTAGATCCTAAGGATCAGTTGGAGAGGTCATGTCAGTAATGCGGAAATCCGTGGTGCACTTGCCAACCAGACTTTGCCTCCATTGTGAGGCAACAAAGATAGCGATGCCTTGGGCATATCCCCTGTATGTCAGGTCATAGACCTCCAAAAATGTTCCTCCAATGGCAACCTAAAGGTGTATGTAGCCAATGAGGATAGAAGAACAGGCTCCATAGAACGTTCAAACATGACAGAAGAGCCCTCAAGACGAGTCTCATCCCAGAATGAAAGGACATCTACACAGCAGCCCACTTGAGGGAAGATTAGATGCTACTCACTGACTCCCTGTGTGCCTCTGGAGAAACTAAGGTCTAAGGCAATGTTGGGATCATCTTGGCCCAAGGATATACAGCAGTAATTTTGGGATTGATCTGGGACAAAAACTGCTGGCCCATATCTAAGACCCCTAACACCTGTTCCTAGTAGCATGTCATCCTCCTAGACCAGAGGACGATTCCTGAAGGTTTTAAGTCAGTTGAACACCCAAGATCAAATAGGCCCTCCTTTTTCTACTTTTCACTTAAAAAGAAAAAAAAATTCAAACTGAGGCATTAACCTGTCAGTCGTTAGTTCTCTCAGGGATCTATATAGCAGTCTCAGAATACATTTTAAGGTCCCATCCCGTTTACCTCTGCAATCTGCTCTTCATCAATTCCAATTGCATTGATTCTTGTGTGAGGCAAAACTCTTCAAATCCCTCGAATATGCCTTTGATTCCCCAGTACCCCATCCTTGTTAAAAAAGGACTAGACAGAGCTGTCACCTCCCCAACCCTGTTCAATAAGGGTCCTGGACGCTCAGGCGTCCAGGACTAGAAGGAATATTCTAGGGGGAATCAATGTGTCTCTAATTTACTAAGCTGATGCCATCTTGAATCTTGCTGTACAATCTAGTGCATTGAGCAAAATTTCAGAGAGTCTTGAAATTTTGAATTCTCAGTCGAATATGCAAAAATCGGAAGGCTTTTCAGTTATGAGAAAACGATAGTTGTTGTTTTCAATTGGTGAATTCCCTTCTCCTTCTCTCCTAAATCTGGATGGCTTTCTTACTAACCCCGCAGATGAAATTACATACTTGGGCCTTCTGTTTGACTCATCTATTTGCCACATTGGCCGTTTGCTGATATCCCACGTTGAGTGTACAATTAGTATTTCTTGCGCCGGAATCCTAAAAACGGACTGCACTTCAATCAACACTTTCTAGCATCCATCCATCCATCTTTCTAGCCCTTTCGTGTCGGCTTTATATTGTTCCATTCTGGAAATTTTTTTCATAATTACAGATAAAAAAAAAACACCTACAATCAATGCTCTTCAGATTTACCAAGTGTCTTTTATATTAGCCTCCGTGGACAGGAAACCGTAATATTATCCATATGCATAACTTTGCAGACCAAAATTTAGCATTAATAAATCTTAATCCCGTTTCCAAAGAAAATTTCATCACCCATGGTCGTCAGTTTGTTCACAATAGTTTGTTTGTATTATTGTATGCATGTAATGAAGGGTTTTTGCTAAGTATCTGAATGTTCAATGTGCGTTTGTGTCCTTTTTTGTTGTCTTTAGTGATTACTCTGTCTATTATATCCTTTTTTGGGGACAAGAACATTTGAGACAAAAAAGACTTGAGTTTTTTTTTGTTTGTTTTTTCCTTTTTGTGTGCAAATACTATTTTCTTTCTCATAATATGCTCCATTCTTATTCAGTTTATTTATTTACAGCCGAAGCAGTTAATGGAAATCAAAGACTTCTTGATCAAAGCAAGGAGGAAGGATGCAAAATCTTGTAAGATTAAGAAGAATCCAGACAACACCAAATTTAAGCTTCGTTGTAGTCGGTTCCTTTACACCCTTGTTATCACAGACAGTGAAAAGGCCGAAAAGCTGAAGAAATCTTTGCCACCTGGCTTACAAGTAAAAGAACTCAAGTGAACTTTTTGTACTTGAGGTACATTAAAGAAAAAAATCCGCTTGTGTATTTGTTCTTTAATGCAGTTAGGTTAATTTGTTTTTATTCAACAAAACTGGTATTATGAACAAAGTTACTAATATCATGGAAAGGGCTGAGACTTGATTAATCAGAATATATAATTTGAAACTCATGCCATATTGACTATTAAAATAATTTTTCCTTATTTACCCCTTCCCCCCTCCGAAATCAGCTGTATTGCCGAACTAAAATCAGGACTATTTTATTTACTGCTTGCAAGGGTTGAGTTCTGGAATAGCATGGGAAACAGTTCAGAGTTTTCTCTTAGCATAGGAGTTACTTCAATAACATAATTTTGTGGTGCATGGTACATACGATCCTGATGTGTTAGCTGTAAAAAAATGGTCGTTTTACTGAGTGTTTTTGTGATGCCAAACATTGATCATATTCAAGGTATCAGCCATCTATTGTTCCTATGAAGGATACATATGTTTAAAAGTTAAGCATTGTTAGCTGTTTAGCACATTTAAGATGGAAAACACTTGAATATATACAGAATTAAGATGTATATTTTACTAGCACGTAGACAGGGGAGAAGGGAGAAATGTGTTCCTCTAAATGCTTATATAAAGCAAAACCAACTAACGCTAAAACAAGCAAATGACAGCACTCGCGAAAAAAAACTTTAACAATTCTTCAGATTTTTGCTTTAAAATTGAGATATAGCTCATCCAAGTTTCAGACATCAGGACCAATGTGTCAAATTGATAAATCTGTTCTAACAGTTGGACAGACCCCAACCATGGAATGTGCACAAATAAAAAAAAGCTAGGATAGTCAAGGTTAAAGAAAAATAGTAATTACACAAATTATAAAATTAATCTAATGATTTTTCATAAAAAGAAAATTTTGGCCTGACTAATACTTCGTGAGACTGCGAGACATCTAATGTCTCCTTTTATCCAAAAATAAATAAACGTTCTATATAAAGTAGTATGAACCATCCGAAGTTGAAGCAGGACGAATTAACTGAAGACACTCGTTGCAATACAAAATTTTATCACATAATAAATTACAATATGAACCATCAATAAGAAATGCTTCATAAAGGCCGAAGAATCAAGGTTACAATTTGGTGTCAAAATATTCAGTGCGTGTCTTGAAGAAGTATTCTCTTGGATTTGGTATGCATTACAAGGGAAGGACTGGAAAGAAGGTCTAAACTGTCATGCAGAAAAGAAATACTAGAATCATTCCAAGGCTATAATGTACTCCTATCAGTCTGAAAATCCTATAAGGTGCGTATTTTTGAGTTGAATATAGAATGCCTGGTAAGTATTCGATTCGCGGTGTTGCCTATTATTTGGTTTAGGACAAAGGTCAGTGGTGTGACTCTGTAAGCTCAGACAGAGTCGATTCAGTTCCAAATGTGTATCTGGAAAAAACACGGGAAGCATCGCATAATTTGCCCCAAGCAACGCATACCCCTCACAGACTGACAGAAAATTGTACTAATAATCTAGGCTACCTGGACCATTGATCTACAGCCAAAAGTTCTTTCGTTTACTATTAAAACACAGCAAATTTGCCTTGGAAAAACTGATATTATATTATGTAACCCATAAAAAGAGAGGAAAACCGACTTATACAAAGGAAACTGGTATGGGTTAGGGTTATACTGTCCAATAGATCCTTGGATGAGGTAATTTCCTATAATCTAGAATACATTGGCACTAATAACTATCGTCACCAATTCCCATTCGCGTAGACACTCATACACAAGACAACTACAAGCACATTTATTCTCTGTTTGGTAAGGGCTTCATATATAAAAATGGGGGCACCCTTCAAGATTGTTCTTTGTTTCAAAATGTCCAGTAATTATTGTAGCGGAAGGTGTTTTTAATGCTCATTAACTATTTGTTGTTACCTTTTACCTAAAATAGTAGAAAGCAACAAATATACCCCCTAAAATGCTAAGAAAAGGGGCTAATATTTTGCCTGTTCTGCACTTGTAGTAATATAAACCGCTCATTTTATTGTGTTATTTCCTGGATTTTTAACGAATATAATTACTTATTACCAATTATGCTTGTATTAGAAAACACACCCTAAGCCATGTACAAAGTCAACTTGTTGAAGAAAGTGTATGCACACGTTTTAAGTAATACATCTCAGGCATTTTTAACAAAACTTTGGCTCCTGTTCTTAATAACTCGAGTGCCGAGTTTCTACTGAATCTGAGAGGAATTTTAATTTCTGCAGAAAATGTAATATCAAACGGAAAGATAAAGGTTTCCACAATTAGATTATGTAGATGATTTATGTGCATAGATAAAAAATTTTGAACAAATTTTTGGAGGTCTGGAGATTTCATGGTGAGCGAATAGGTTTTGAAATTTATGTTAGGAAGACTAAGTCCTGCTTGCACTTGACACGAGGCACAGTCTGTTTAGCTAAACTTACCGCCAACAAAACGCTGAATCAAATACTGCTACTGTCTTCGGTCTTTTGCTTGGAGGGCGGGTGATTTCCAGCCATTATTTTAACCACGGTCGAGCTTTTGGAACCCACTCAAAGGCTCAAGGTCTTTCTCTATTGTTTAATGCAAAAAGATTTAGTTTCACCTTACTATTTATTCTGCTGGGTAGGGGGCTTAGATTCAACGGACTAGTAAGTCAGATACTTCCTTAGGCGCTGCATAACATTCCCAGACAATCTGAGCCTTCTGCTCTTGGCAACAACGGATACTGAATGCTTCTAATTGAACATTAGCATTAATTGTTCGTTGCTTATTCTTTAGCTAAGTTAAAATTCGAGGTGGTCAATGGTTCCTTAGCACTTCCGGTCAAAGATTCGAGTACCTTGAGGCAGAATATACATCACTCATTTTTTTTATGTAAATAGCGCTGTTTATCACTTTGCAACGCGTTCATGCCTCGGACGGTTGATTCAGTGAGGAGTGTGCCAACGGTTGCATACTCAATACATCCTATTTTTTCACTGTTGGTTTGATTGATTTTTTCTTCTGATCTTACGAACTTCTTGAATCCTAATTGATCATATAGATAAAAGTGGTCGGGAAAGCTGGGCATCCTTGCCGCACTTATTAAGATATTTTGAAGTGCTTTGCAGACATCCCAGATGTTTGTTCTAATGGTAGGCTTTCATAATATTCATCAGCTTTGTTGCAACTTTCATCTTCTAGCATGATTCCTAATAGTAGCGGGTTAAGTTCTGAATCAAATGTTTCTATAAAGTTCTAAATGATAGTAGTGTTTTACTCTGTTATGGATAGAGCGCTGGTATAGATAGATCCGAAAAGAGAGAATGTAATCTATGCAACCCATTCTTGGGAGTCATCTTGATTTTCTCAAGTTCTGCAATTTCTTTCGGTTCTACGTCTGTTTATGACAATGATCGTTGCAGTCCTTCCAGGGATGTCCATGAACGAGATGATTTAATAATTTTTGCAATCGTTCCTATTGCCTTTCTTAAACACTGAAATGATTGTTACATTCCTCCAATCCTGGGGGACGTACTCGATCGTTCAGGTCTTTTGAGGAAGGACAACAGTGTGCTGGCCAAGGATAGGCTTCCTTTACAAAGCTGTGATGGTAGTCCATCTTCTCTTGATGTTTTGTAGCTCTTGAAATATTTTACCGATTTCCTTACTGACTAAATTGTTTAGACCAAGAATAAATGAGGATGAAGAGGTGACATTTCATGACAAGTAAATTGATAAAGTGAATAGGTTCACTTACTTGAGTAGCCCCAGTAGTAAAGATGGTGGGTACGGAGAAGATGTAAAAAGTATAATAGCAAAGGCAAGGTGTTATTTTGAATTGAAAATATCAGAGAGATAGGAAGACTTAGAATACTTGATGTTATAAGGTGCAAGGTCTTGGTAGGGGTGTCACCACAGCACGCCAAGGGGGAGGGATCTCAAGCCATATATGTACCTTTAATAATAGAGGTTAAAAATGTTTGTGCCATTCGTTTTCCAACAAATTTCAACATGCCTACGTTTCTGCTAAAAAGTTGATAGGGGCAGCGAGAACATTAGGGAGGGGCCACGAGCCCAATTAGTGCTTCCAGTTTTTTAGTAGAAAATCAAGACTTAGTTCTTGTTTAAATGCATTCAGGACTGAGGTCATTTTTGTAAAAAGTCACACTTCGATTTTTTTTTTCTTATATGAACCATTATAATTAAGTTGTCGGCTCCTTGAAAATTTTTAAACTGTACCTCTTATGAATTCATTTTGCAAAGCAAATCTGAAGTCATATACTTTCCTCAGCTCTTCAAGGATTATTGGTAAGCAAAAAAAGGATTGTATCTATCTTACTTCAAAGGTTAAGTTTCTTTTCGAGGGCAAACTGTCGAATTTCACAACCAAAATGGAGTAAAAGGCTAAATCTCTGTGGTAATATTTCTCCACCTCAGTCTCAATAGCAGGAAACGTACTAACAAACTTGATCAAAATCACAAACAGAGATGGCTTGTAAAAGCAGAGATTAGAACTTTCGGACGCATGGGAAAGTGCTTCTTTTTTATTTCCGAGTTCTTTTAATTTTAAGACAATACATAATAATTTTAGGTTGATTGGGTCAGAGAACCGTTCTACTTTGCTTTAATTCTAGATCTCCAGCTTAACTTTAATTGAAAAATTGATTCCTACTTATTTGAATGGTTGAACGCAGTTTTTTGCTCGGAAGTAGAATCATGGCTCGACGAAGCAAAAGCTTGCTGGAACAATTTCAGGTAATCCTCTACAAAGAAAAAATATGTAAATATCCATTCCAGCTCACAAAATATAGGCTCTGGCTTAAAGACAATTGAAAGCCATTCTTGTATTGCTTCAGGCAAGAATTATGCTCGTTTACTTTTAAGTGAATTTCAAATTCTTCGTTTCAGCTCAGATTGACACTTTATAAAACTACAGAAGCTATACTTTTATCTGACTAATCTGGAAAGGGTGACGAAAAAAGCAAACAAAGAATGGCTCCCGTAAATCAATGGCGCTCCTAAAATCATACAATTACACCTACAGTAGAAAGGCAAATGGTATTGGAGTTTAATACGACTAAAGTATTCTGACACCTTGTTTTTTAAATTCAAAACAGCAATAAATGTTGCTCATTCCTTTTGTCAAACCTAACACTGTAAGATTAGAATAGTTTGTAATTAATTAATAAAAAAATTAATAGTTTGTAAGACTGTCACAAAAATAAAACAGACTTGAGAGTTTTCGACTTTAACTTACTTTAGTCCCAGTCAAATTTCAACCAAGAAACCATATATCTCCTTTGGTGCGCTCAGAGCCGTTCCTAGGGTTAGTGGTACCCGGGGCAAAGTTAATTGCAGCCTCCCCCCTTCCGGGGGGGCGGATCCAAGATTCCTTCAGAGGGGGACGCATAATAGATTGCTTTGATAAACTTGCGAACCAAGAAATACCCGCAATTTAAAGGGAACCCCGACAATTATTTTTCGTAGGTAGGTAGCAGAAATGGTTGTAAATTTAATCTAAAATCTGGTGAGGGTTAAAGTTCTAATAAATATGTTGAAACTAAAATGGTATAAAAATATTGATACAAAAAATAGTAAGTTAGAAAAATTATCCCGCAATAAAAAAAAAAAAAATAAAAAGCTGTTCACCATCTGTAAAAAAATATTATATTCAATATTTCCTGCATACGAATGAGCTAAGCTTTTTACTGTCAGAAAAAAAAATGGTCTTGAACCACCTTGTGACAATTTGTATAAGTCAAACCATTTATCATTGTGGTAACATTTAAATTTAACTTTGTGGTATCGCTTAGAAACTATGATAGTAATGAAAAGTAGGAAGCGAGGATAAAGATACAACTTGTATATTCGTAAAAGATTTATTAAACATTAATTACTAGTTCTTTTAGGGGTGTCACAAGAAAAATAGAACGGAGAGATAGAAATTCACAGAAGACATTTGAAACGAGGGTTTTAAGTATAGGCAATAAATCATTAGCTAATATCTGGTTCTTTTTTAAAAATAGCGTTTCAATAAACAGGGTCAACTTTGACGAAATCTCAAAAATTTACTAATCAAAATTTTGCTTTTCATAACAACGTAGCGTATTTTCCACTTTTCGATATATTAGTCGATATATTCGATATTAAGTTCGATATATTTGGCCTAAACTACAGAATTCACATTTTTATAAGAAAAAGTCTATTTCTGTATTTCCATTCCCTCCACGTCTATTTACTACACGGTCGATGTCTACCATAATGTTTCTGTGAACGTTTATGATGGCTAGTCCTGTCAGTTTATAACTCTTCGTTAGTATTTCTTCTTGTATTCATCCTAAAATATTCGAATAAAGACCAAAATCGTCAGAAAAACACTAACTCTAATAAAGATGCATGTAGGTATCTGTTTCAAACTAAGTAGATGAGTCGAAATACTTCTTAAAAAAACAAATAATTATATTTTTATTATTTTTGTATTTGATATGTACAGATTACTACTACTACTAATGACTCACTGCAGCACCAATCCGCCCGAGGCCAACACAGCTACGCACGCTCCTCCTCCAACCAAATCTATTCAAGGCCTCCCCTCTTTACACCCTTCCAGGAAGTTCCTATTTCCTTTAAATCTTTATTTACGACATCCTCCCAACCCAGACAAGAACGACGTGCTTTCTGTGTAGCCCTAGACGGTTGGCCAAAAAGGACAATCTTTGGCAATCTGTCATCCGCAGAACATGGCCTAGCCATCTTAACCTTTCTTTCATTATAGCCCTAGAAAGCGGGATTGAACCACATTTTTCGTACAATCTACTGTTTGAAATACGTTCAGTCAGCCGGGTACCCAGAACAATCCGTAGGCGATTTCTCTGGAAAACATCTAGTAAATTTTCATCTGCTTTTCGGAGCGCCCATGCTTCAAAGCCATACTCTAATCTTGGTTTGCAGATTTATCTTTTTATTTTTCCAAACTTTTTTTTAACCATGAAAAAACACCCTGAGCCCCAGCTATTCTACTTTTAACATCTTCACTGCTCCCACTGTCTTTACTCATAATGCTACCAAGGTAAATGAAGCTGCCAGCCTGATCAATCTTTTCTTTACCCAACGTCACCTTTTCATCTTCACTTATTCCTAGCCTTAGTGACTTAGTCTTCTTCACATTAATTTTCAAGCCTGGTGATTCAAAATATCGGGGTTACAAGCTACGGTAGATTTCTATTTTTTTTTTTTTTTTTTTTTTTTTTTTTTTTTTTTTTTTTTTTTTTTTTTTTTTTTTTTTTAATCTTGAGACATCATATATTCAATTTTAGGTTTAAATTTCGGTATTTCTGTTGAGCATAAAAATATAAATTCGAATTTAGTATTAAGTAAGAGAATTGTCCTATAAAAATTTGATTTAGAAACAACTAATCATGGAAATATGATTGGATAGCATATATCAAAACAAGTATAAAAATCCTCAGCGGTATATATAGCAGTTTAAACCATTTTATGGACAAATATATGCGACCTGTATACAAAAACATAACTATATTTTGTGACTGGTTGGTATTGAGAAGGTTGAAAATTCTGAAATAATATTGTAGTTGCATTCCGTTTCTGTGCTTAACACATTTTATTAGTAAATGTTTAAAAAAAATCGATACCATTTCACTGATTCAAACTGAGAATTCAGAGGTCTTTTTATATCAGCTAGATAAAAAAAAAATACAGACATAATTATTAGCCGTCTTTAAAAAAAAAATTTCTAAAATCTTTTCTTCTTAAAGGATTACTACGACCTTTGAAAGAATATTTCGACTCATATGCTTAGTTTTGAGTATATACTTATACAAACCTCTATTAAAGTTCTAAAGAGTTTGGCCTTTACTTTAATGTTTTAGGATGAACAGAGGATGTGATATGTCATATAATGCAGAGCTTTAATTAGATGAAAATAGGCGGTAAAGTGGCCACCATTTGCTCACCAAAATCTAAAACTTAAATTTATGATTTTATCACTTCTCATACATTTACTTTCTATTATATAAATCCCTAAAAAGTCAACAATGTTGTAAAAACCACCAAGCTTCGCAAAAAAAGCAATCCCAAAAAAACAAAATAAACAGCCAAAAAAAGTATTAATAAAAATTTATTCGCCACAGTGCCATAGCAGGGACTCGAAAAAAAAATTATGACTGTAAAAAAGATGTAAATATTTTGCTTTTCAGCCCCGTTGTGACAGCACAATCCTTAAAATGTCATTTAAACTCTGAAACTTTGTTTCAAACTTGTTTGTAAAAAGAAAAAGTCTTAATAATTAAAAACTTAACTATTAAAAACCAATTACAAGAAAAAAGACTTTCGCCCCAAACCAGAGCAAGCAGTGCTAACCACAAATCCGCCACTACGTCAGAGAGTAGGGCGTCCCCCCCGCGCCCCTTGGATCCGCCACTGCCCCCTTCTGATTGAGATTTAAGAAAAAAAGCCAAATCAAAGTGAAAAATCGTACCAAAGTGAGCAATTCTTCACCATGGCCCCTCTCCTCCTAAAGGCATGGCTTTTGAGCCAATGCTTTGGGTGCCCATCCCCATATGAACGACTTTGAGTGTGCTTTTGTCAGAACTTGCTGCTTCTTTTTGAGTTTTTCGTTATTTTTGAATGAATAGTGTTCATTGCAGATTCTTTTAAAAATCGGAAAGAAATATTTTTTTTAAAACATAAGATTCCACCTGCTTTAAGAAAACGAAATGCTGGACCTTCTATTTAATATCAAAACTTATAAATTCAAATTCAGCTCATTTTGTATTTTCTAGTTTTATTGAATAGTGCTGCGTATTAAGCGATCTACTTTGTAGTTCTCCATAAAAACAGAAAAAAGACTAAAGGCCAGATTTAAAAAGCCCGTGTGGCCAGGTTTTACCTGGTTTAAACTGGTTTCACGCTGGTCTGAGCACAAATATTTTAGAACAGAAAGAAGGAAAGAAATTTCATCACATAATAAAAATTTGGCGGGACTGTTCACTGATTGCAACAGCAAAATCCGACTATAAAATCTTGAAGCAAATAATTTTTTTTCTCTGAATAGCATTTTCAGTAGTGGAAATAAATGGAGTTGCTCATGGGTCTTTTATGTCCTTCTTCTGTTTGTTGTGAAAATACGTTTTTCTTGGTATTTTCAATGAAAATTGTCGTTTTTGACATTTCCATTAAAGAGATTGAAAAAAAATACAAATTCGATCTTCTATTTCTTAAAAAATACATTTTCCTCCAACCCCACTCCTCCTAAAATTTTTGAGTTCACCTTGCTGTCTGCGGAGGTTGTCTTTAATTAAGCGAAAAAAAGCTAAAAACGATTTTTCACAGTTTTTCAACGACGGTTTCGCTAATATTCAAAACTTCTTGTCAAATTTCGCAAACATTTTGACTAATAAATTAACATGGCCTCAGAACATGACAAAAAGATATTAAACGCAATTTTCAATCCTTTACTCCCAATCGGGGAAGACATTTCCGGTGGTACCATAAATAAAAGTAAGTGCTTTTTTAAACGAATGATAGAGTTCTAGTTGAGTGACTATCTTGCAAAGTAGGGTGAGACCCACAGTACTCAGGGCCTCATCATAGGCAAAAAATTCGATTAAAATATTTCATTCCTAAGTATGGATAACAGGCTCCTAGTCTTGGAAATAATATAAATACATATATATATATATATATATATATATATATATATATATATATATATATATAGGCCTATATATATATATATATATATATATATATATATATATATATATATATATATATATATATAGATTTAGACAGATTGGGCTAGGTAGGACTATGCTAGCCTATTTGGGATCTCCCCTGACTAGGCTGCAATCTTGGAAAATATTGTTTTTCAATATTTAGCCTAATTTAGACAAGAGTTAGCCCAGTAAACTTTTTGATGAGTGACATTTTTGGGTAATTGTTTAGTTTCATCACAAGCCACAAAGCAGAGTAATTTCCATACTATAGCACTTAGAAATGCTAATTCTTGAAGTGCATCCATTTCTGGTTGACCCTCCTCCTCCATGGGGCAAACTAAATATGCCTCAAGTGGGCTTGCTTATAAGTAACATTACCTAGAGAGCAGAGCATGTTAGTCCATGAGCCCTGCTGCCTGCAGAGCTCATGCACTAATACACTTTAATGTTACCTGTAAGCAAAATCAGACATTTGTTTTGTTCACAAGCAGCTGGGTAGTTTAAACTTGAAAGTGAAAGTGAACCATCTTGGATATGAACATTAATGGATACATGAGTTTTTTAATTATTTTTCAACTTCCTACTATACAGAAATTACCAGGGATAACTGGAACTAGTAGGCCTATCTAAAATATAATTTCGTTCATATTGTACAACCCCAACTTTTCCCTCTGGTGTAAAAGCCTACTTTACACATTTTTAGTTTGACTCATGGAGGAGAAGGGTCAGCCAGAAATGGATATGCCTCTAAAATTAGCATTTCTAAGTGCTAAAGTATAGAAACTATGCTCCTTTGCAGCATAGTTTTCACTTTAGACAGCTTTTGATGAAACTAAACAATTACCCATTTTTGTATCTTTGAAAAGGGTTAGGCCAGTAAAATAAAACTTTTAAGGATGAATCCACAAAGTAAAGTAGGCTATATCCAGAGAAGGTATTTTGAAGTACCTATCTCCACTTCTTCTCTCTTTAGAAAGGGCTGACCTTTAATACTCTTTGTGTCATAAAACTTTGTGTATAAAAGTGAATCCTTACTAAATAGATCTTCTGCTTAAATAAAGTACAAAAAAGATCTTTTCAGCTTAACAACTTTACTTAAACCCCTATTTAGGCTATTAGATTTCAAAGGTCTGCAAATACATTTCCTAGATTTAGAAACAAACTATTGATATGGCTTAATATTCTTCTCAAATCACAGGAATTATATTTACAACACTAAAACCAGATAAATATAAACTGAAAATTAAGGTACAATGTTGTTTGCCAAAATTCCAATAGGATTTTGATGGCCTTCTATGTCTATTGGCCTTTGTCACTTTAAGATCCTATGTCTAGGTTTGGATAGCATTTTCTAAAAGATTAGGGTCTACTCTTGAATATCAGTATATATAAAATATTTATTACCCTACTGTTTTCAGCTTTTGTCAATCACTTTTCTTGCCATTCAACTTATCATTGAATCTTTCCAGACTACCTCTGGATTTGGAAACTACTTGTATCATTCTAATATTTAAGAAAAGTAGAAAAAATTTTGCTGAAAATTATTGATCTATTAGTATGATATCATTAGTTATTAGACATCTGGAAGCAAATAATCTCTTCTATGGCTCACAGCATCATTTTTGCTCTAGAAGTTATGTTGTTACTAATCTTCTTGAATCATGTAACCCCTTTGTTAAGTTACTTGATACTAGGGTGCCTGCAGCCATGATTTTGCTTGACTTTTCTAAAGCTTTAAACAGCATTTGTCACAAGCAACTTGCAGTCAATCAATGTGTCATCAAGCTCAAAGATAAACTCTTGCTCTGGATCCTTGATTTTCTTTACATACAATCTCGATGTGTTCAGCTATTTGATGGCTCTGATAACTGTATTCTTTCTTAGTCTATGCAAGTTTTGAGGGGAGTTTCTCAGTAAATTGTTTTAGGTCCTATAATGTTAAATATTGTTATCAATGATGCTCCTTCTACTATAAGCAGTAAATTAACTCTCCTTGCTGGTGATGTGAAGCTTCTTGGACCAATCTGGTCATGTTACAAAATAATCTTGGACTGTTTGGTCAATGGGCTGAGGCTTGGCTTCTTGAATTCAATATTGTCAAGTTTCATGACATTCAATTTGGCAAAATAAATCCTTGGTGCTCTTTTTTTCACTCAGGCTCCCAATCTCCACTGTAAATGTGTGGTAATATCTTGAAGTAACCATTGGCCACACGCTAAAACTCAATACCCATGCTAAAAAGTCTACTGCTGGTGCTAGTTCAACTCTGGGGCTGATTTTGTGTACTCTTTGCACTTGTTCCTCCAAAGACATTAGCTTCCTGATATATTAGGTGCATGCATAACATTAGCTTCATGTATAAGGGACTTGTTTGTCCCAAGCTCAAAATTGGAATATTGCTAGTCTTGTTGCATTTTAAAGAAGACATGAAAGTTTCAGAAAATGCGCTATCAAAGTGATATTGGATGTATGAGAGCTTTCTTACCCTGCAAGACTAGCTAAGCTGAAACTCCCAATGCTTATATACAGGAGAAATAGAGGTGATCCTATTATTAACCTATAAGTTAATAAAAGCTAACACTCCTCCAGCATTATTTCCCATTGTTGTTCCTAATTCAAGAACCAGAGGTAATCAGCTGAAACTTTTTATGCATTCTTCCCTATCCAGAGTCTACACTCAATTCTCTTCCTCAAGAATCATCAATGGTTGCAATCAGCTCTCTGAAGACACAGTTACTGCTGCATCTGTTGACATTTTCAAGCAAATACTGGATAGTGAGTGGTACTAGAGGGAGTGTGACTGGGAACCTACCAACCATTCAACTGCATCTGGTCACTAAAAAACAATGAGAACACCTTCAAACATCAACTTTGGAGTTTCACAAGGGAAAATGCTTTGACTTCTCCATGTAAAAATATTTTTCATTTACTCCAGGAGCAGCTATGTAAGTGTAATCACATTTTATCTACATTGCAAACTGCTCAAATGAAACATTTTCTTGAAGTACCTTGATTCAAGCTAGCTACAATTAAAGCCTGTGCTACTGCATGTAAAGGGTGCTTCTTATTTCAAAGCTACAATTGTTAGGTTTTTAACTTCAAGTTTTAACAATTGAGGCTGCATATTTTAATCCTTGAGCTGCAAACTTTGATATTTGAAAGCTGTATTTCGGACAGCTGTATTATCCATCCCAAAAGTTCCATCTGATATCACATAAATTTCTCTATATTTTGGACATTTTCCCACTAATCTTTAAAAAAATTCAGAATAAAAGCACTGCAGAGGACCCTAATGCACAAATAAAGGTTAGGTTGAGCACACTGGCCCCTAAAATATGTTTTGGATGCTTCACTTGAAGCTTATATGCATAAGTCCTTAGACAAAAGATACCTCTATGCCAATGGTCTCAATTCACAAAAATTTGAGGGGGAGGGGGTAATTCTGTTTTTCTTCTGTTTCTCAATGAGAGTTCAAAAAAAAATTAAAAAATCAGTTAAAAAAAAATCAAAATCAAAAGGTCAAGGCAAGTTGGAAAATGAAAGGAGATAATCCATGGATTTCCCTGGTGGCCACTTCAAATATTAAGTGAATTGATGCCTGGTAAGAAATATTTGGTATTTGCTTATGGTTATAGAAAAACTCCTAGTGTTTTGACAGAGAACCTGATGGATTTCAAAACAAATGAAACAGTTTGTGCTGCAAACAAACATCAGTCTATAAAACATGCTATAGAACGTCTTGCTAACAACCCAGATTGCTACAAACAGACTGCAGTAATTCTTGAGTTACAACCTGATATAATGGTTGAAATGGAAACTTAGAAGCAAGATACAATCTATAAGCAACTCAATTAGTGCTTTAGTTAAAACTAACATCATCAAAAACTTGTGAAAGTAAAGCTGACTCAGACTGAACTTGATTATATTGCTCAGACTGTTTACTCATTGGTTGTGTAAGAAGTTAAGGAAGTTCTGGATAGAGTAATTTGTCATCTTGGTGCTCTTAAGAAAAAAATGGACTCCCACAAAGAGGAATTGCAAAAAGTACAGGAGGAAATACATCTTATCAATCAAAATAATAGAGCTTTGTATGCCATCATCTATAGCTTACCTGACCTCAAAGCAAACTCAAACTGAATCTATTTTAAATCTTGCTATGAGGCAGCTTGGGGTTCAAATAGGAAAATCTGATGTCACTGATGTTAAAATGCTTGATAAGCCAAAAGGTGATCATATTCCTCCAGTCAAAGTAATCTTCAAAATCCCCTTACTTGCCAGGGTAATGATAAAAAATCAGTCAAAACTATGCAGCATACATACTTTCATGACAGAAAGTTTAACAAAGTGATGTCATGCAATTCTACAGGCATCAAAAGATGTTGTTTGAATCAGAAATGCTCACTTTAGCCAAAGCTGTGTTTTGTGAAGATAGGTGAAAATGTAATGTCAGTTCAAAATTTGGTATAAGTACTATTGCTATTCTTATCTTTTGTGGTTCCTTATGGCAACATGATAGGATAAAGGTGCTGATCATATTGCTGCCTTAAAATTAAAAATAGATAGACTTAAACAACTAGAGTCAGGCATCTAGAGCTTCTTGACTTATTGAGTTTGAACTTTCCCAGTCTGTGCAATGAGGTTTATGATGAAAATAGACATTTATACTTGAGTTTTAAATCCCAAGAAACAAAGTACATGAAAGCCAATGACATCTGCATTGCAAAATTGCCAAATATGCTAACAATTGCCTAGTACAATGTTCAGGGGGTAGAAACAGCTATAGACAGTCTAAGTACAATGCTAATAATTCCACTACACATGCTGTCATTTATTATAAAGATTGACAAATTTTTGGATTCATGACGTTGATAATTTTTGTGGACCTTTTGGAAGCTTTTGATGCTGTTATCACAAGGTATTAACATCAAAAATGAATAAAACGCATTTTCTGGTTTGGATGGTAAAAGGGATAAAATCCTATTTAGAAGATAGAATGCAGGTTCTAGTTGTCAGATCATCAACATCATTAGAAAGAAAAATAGAATGCAGGGTTCTCCAAGGTTTGATCTTAGTGCCACTACTTTTCTTGATATATGTTTTGGAAATAAAATAATTTTAAACTAATAACATATGCACTTTAGCTCAATTGTTTTGTTATTTGTGAATGAATCATCTATCATTAAATATTTTGAAAAGAAAATATATGATTTTTTCAAATATCCAACATTTTGAAACTAATAAGATACTTTCATTTGGAAATGTAGTGATTGAAAGGACAACCAATTTCAGTTATTTGGGAATGATTATTGAACAAATGATTACATGGAAAGATCATATGAGGGCACTTTCCATTAAAATTTCCTGAGGGACAGGTATTCTAAATAGAGTAAAGCATTTTATTTCTCATGAAGCACTTAACGCTTTATATTATACCCTTGTTTCTTCATATTTAGAGTATGGATGTGCTCTTTGGTCGAATTTGTTTAATTATTATACCTGTAAAATCCATGTAATACAAAATTGAGCAGTAAAAACTTAATTTTCATATCAATACTCTACAGGTGATTCATTTGGCCTGGCAAAAACTCTTAATGTTTCTAAAATATATATGCTCCAATTTGCTCGTTTAGTTTACTTGTGTATTAATTCTTTAGCACCACTAGGCCTCAGAACATCATTCACACCCATCAACATCATCTGAAAATATTTTACTCATATCAGAAAGGTGCCACAGCCTTAGAGGTGCACTGTCATTACAACATATTGGTGTAGATGTCTGGAATATGTTGCCCAACTATATAAAGGAATCAATTTCACTTGGAAGTAATGAGTAGCATTAAAACTTGAAGCAAACATAAAATATTACGTATGTAAGGGGGTTCGTCTCCTCCACAATACCGTGCTCTTTACGCTAAAGTATTTTTAGTAATTTCAACTTTTTGTTCCACGGCCTTTGTGATTCAGGGGTCATTTTTAAAGATTTGGGATAAAATTCAAGCTTTATTGTAAAGAGCGAGGTATTGACGAGGGGGCAAACCCCCTCATATACATAATAAAAACACACAAATATAGAAGTTCGCTATGTAAGTTAATTCGTAAGATACATATATTTATTGCTAACAAAAAAACGTTCATACAAAAAATTAAAAAAATCCTCCCCCACCCCTTTTTTGATCAAAATCGTCCGATCAAATCTATGAGAAAGCCATTTAGAAAGAGAATGAATATGCAAATTTCATTTTAATCATTCATCTGCAGTGAGCCAAAATCTAAAGCTTTTTTATTGTTTTAAAAAATATAGTTGTAACAAAGAATCAGACTTTATCATAAAGAGCGGGGCGTTGCGGAGGGGACAACCTTTTATATACGGAATAATTTCTGTTTGTTTTAAGTTTTAATGTCGCTCCTTACTTGCAGTTAAAAAAAAACTTTTTTTTATTTAATTGCATGAAGTTCCCGGAAACTGTTTAAAAGTTCCATCCTCAGGATAAACTGATGTGCTTTAGGAATCTAATTAATTATACTTCAGGAAAAAATTCAATCCATCCAAGGGGTTCTATTCTCCTACTTGACTTAGAAAAACTGCTGTAGTCCATCCAGATAGCAAAATTTTAGTAGGCCTACTTTTATATTTTCCTCTTAGAGCTAGGCCTTCCCTTGATAGGAATTTATGACTCTAGGACAAGGAGTAAATAATCCTCTTTCCTCCCTTGCCCTTAGTTATGCAAATTAACCTTAGCATGCACACCTTTAAATGCATAGATTTGTGAAGCCAAAAATGCAGTGCAAGGACCTTGGATAGTTGTTAACTGCAATGGTAAATGTATGAATACCAGTAATATTAAAGTAGATGGTGTTAGCATTATAATAATTTTGCACTATATAACAAAGTTGTAAATAAATAATACTGAATACGATATATTACAGCATATTTCATGTGAAGATGGGAAAAAATTTCATAAAATATTTAATGTAATGTAACTGCATTGCCATTCTCAGCCTGTAAAATAACTAGCCAGTAAGTGAGATCTATACACCACCACCCCCTCTCCACCTTCCAAACATTATGCTTAGTGATGCTTCTTTGTGTATGTTATCTTCTGTTATCCTTATTGAGCATAGACGCACAAAGTATTTCTTCTTCAAGGCAGCTCTGATATGCTGGACAAAAACCGCAAAATTGTGAGAAGTTTTCTAAATATCTTTTTTACTAGTTTTATTTTTCACTTGCTTTTGTAATTATTTTATTTTCTTATGGTTTTCTTATTGGACTTGCACCTGTTCTTTTTTTCTAATATGCTTGAATTTTGTGCTTGTTCTTCATCAACCAGTATATCCCAGTTCCTTAATGCTTCATGGGAAGGCTTTTTTGACCATTTAGCACTTGGCACACCATCAGGAGGAAGGACAATATCAAGTATAGAATCAATAAGCGACTGCTTCAGTATGTAATCACTACTTGTTGTTGTGCTCAGTGATGGAGACGCATTCACTTCAATAAGCCAAGGCTTAAGATCCTCATCAATGATAATATCATAACCATAGCACTCAAAGCAATGAGGATCACTCACTATCAGGGGTGCAACTGCACGTAAGGAACTTACTGTGAGCCAAGCTATTTCCTTCCATAGCTTTTGAACACATTCTGCACCTCTGGTACTTCTTAAATAAAGAAGCAAACCATCGATGCTCCACTTTCCTCCATGGTGTCTATTATAATCCTCCCCTTGCTTTTGGACAGACACATTTGTTAGATGAACATACATGTTGTCAAGTTCTTGAACACTTTTGTCATATTTGACGGTGCAAAATCGACAGAAACCCTTTTTAAACATGTAAGCCTTCAGTGGCTTAAATGATGTTACTAGGATATAGAGTCGAAGATCAAACTTTTTGCCACCAATGAGCAGTGGTCTGTCAATATACTTGGATATGACGTATGATTCGCGAGGGGTATGGTTGTAAGAAGAACTTCCAGTATAGGATGTATGTCCTGACCTGTTGTCATTTGACCATTTCTTCATTTTTGAAAGCTTATTCACAAGGAAAATTCCAGTGCCTGTAAAAATATCACCACATTTAGACATGAGGGGGAAACTGGTGGTAGAACCTCTCTAAACATTTTAGAAACTAACATAGCTAATTTATCCGTACGATTGTTGTATATCTATTGGTAATGCAAATAATTCTTCTTAAGTTGGAGTACCTATGAAATAGAATTGTGTCTCTGCCCTTGGATTGGACCTATTAAAGTCAGAGTTCATTGGTGTCAGGTTTCAACTTTTGCATTGGGGTTAATGCTAAGGCTGACCCTCTACTAGAATAAAATTTGCAATTTGATCAGCAAAAAGTACATGGATTTAGGAAAAAGACCACCCTACAAGTGCATGATCTGTACACTTGTTGTGTTTTGTACAGCATGTATATTACAGAGCGCCATAGTTCATAAACTTAATAATGCTTTTTTGCATAAGCAGGCGAGAATTATTTTAAGATACCTTTTGGTAACTAACCCTTCATAGTTTATAAGCTTAAAAATGCTTTCTTGCAGAAGTAGGCGAGAATTATTGTAAGATACCTTTTGGTTTGATAATAATACCAACAATAAAAACTTTCTTTCTTCCGAGGCGTATGAATTAATTGGCATTTTGGCTGTAGCCTTAAAAGTCTTGTTTTGATGCTAGATTAAAGGACAAAATCGCTGACTCAAGGCATAGTGCTGCACAGTTTCTCGCCCAATTAGTGTTTCTGTGTTTCTCTTGACACTTAGCCTGCCCATAGGTGATGACTTTTTTCAAGAATGTTTGAGAACGAAATTGTTTGTTTTTTTCCCTGAAAATACCAAAATCACTTTTTTTCCATATGCTTCTAATTTTCTAATTTTAGTTGGTTTTGGTCTTGAGTTTAAAATTTTTTATTGTTTTGGATTAATTTCTGAAGTCTCTTTTTTGAGCTATTCTGCTTGTCGTTACAAATGGACAAGTCCTTTGTAGACCGTTTCTGTTTCTTGTACCATGGAATCAAAGTTGAAGTTGACTTACTCCAAGTAGAAATTTTTGATATCGCGGATTTTTCCAATATTGTACCCTCAAACTTATTTGTGGTAAATGTTGATAAAAGGATCTGCTAATTTCCTATACATGCCTATTGAGTGCCACTTTCTCTTTCTTGCTTCGAAAAACCAACCCAAACCAATGTTTGATGCTGGGATTTTAGGGCACAGTTTCAACAAATATCTTTTCCAGTTTTGACTAGGGCTGCCATCTTAAACGCTGTTAATGGAAAATTCGCATTACTAACAATGGTCGACACTATTACTTGCACACGTGGACATAATTATTTCAAGAACCGAGGACTTTTTTTTCGGCTAAGACAGTGACAGACAAATTATTATATATACAAATTTTTTGGCGTTGTAATCGATGGCAGTCCCCATCAAAAATATAAATAATTAAAATCCGATCAAAAAATTAAAAAAAATAAAAATTAAACGATCAAAATATACGCTGTAAAAAATGACACCGAATAGCCTTAACATCATTACCCCAACGAAGTTCAGCCAAGACCCTTAATTTTCACATTTGGTTGTTTTGTAACTGCTTTGGTAGAAGAAGAAGTACTCACTTATTTGATTTGTTTATTCACTGTGATGGAAACGGAGTGGGGTCTTCATAACGACATACTTTGACACATAGGGGGGGGGGGGTTCAAGGCTTTATTATAGGAAAACTTTCACTTTGGAAATTTTTGGTTTATAAATGTAGTTTCTCGTATTTTAGATCTCTTCCTAGTTGTGGCTCGTGTTTACATATAATCGTTACTATTGTTTTGGGTAAACCATAGTAAGTAAAAGTCAAAGAAAGAATATGAGCATTATATAAACTTTACGGTGTACTACATATATACATCTTTATCGGCTTCGTAGGCACTAAAGGGAATTTGGAGCAAGCGACTCGAGAAAAATATCGTTGTACTTTGATGTCATGGTCGGAGTACAATTGTACTTGATAAACAGGTTGTTGGGAGTTGAGATTTTCAAAGGGAAATGTTTTAATCAGATCATTCAAAAAAAACAACAATAGATTGTTAGTGACAGTCCTGGTAGTTCTAGTGCTCAGTAGAATCAATAAAGCAGTATAGATGAGAGGATAGCACTTCCACATGTATATGGTGCACTTCCACGGTGCCTGCAGCATGGTGCACAGCACTTTCACACGGCGCCAATGGGACCACCGTCGCTTGTTGAAACCCTTACGATCAGAAAGCAAAAGTTAATATCTTTATATAGAAAAAATAGGGGACAGATCTCAGTTGATGCACCCCCCGCCCCTTCTGCTTAAGATGGGTCCTGATGACATTTTTTTTTTCGTGAAAAGGATAAAACTGAATCCGTTTTTTGGCATTCCAAGTGGGCACTATTGCTTAATGTGTGGTGTGTCTTGGAATCTCTTACGGCCGTTTTGAAATTTTCTATGCTGAAGTACAGTCACTAATATTAGATCCGGATTAGTAAAAACTGCCTGTGTTAAAAGTTTGGTCATTAGTTGAAACTTGTAGAGTTTATCGCTTATTCCTCATAAATAAATTGTTTAATTAATAGTTAAGGTTTATGTTCCCTTTCCAAGTTTTTATATGTTAAGTTTGTCATCATTTGTTACCCAAGATTCAGCTTTATCCATATATAAAATTATATTTCTTAAGTTCAATTTGTATTTTTTTTAGATATGAAAAAATACTTCGAAAATATGTTAGAAACATTTCAAAATTGGTTAATTTTTTTCAATAATAAAGCTAGTTAAATCATTCTCTATCAAAAGTCTAAATAATATTACAATAATGACGTGCTGAAGGGATATTTCCGAAACTAATGAATCCAAAGACGTAAGTATCCTGCCCTTTAAGTGTAGGTCACAGCTGTAGGCTTTTTGCGAAATTGTATGTTTTAGGGGGAAAATAAGTTTTAATTGGTTTTCATTTTGGGGAATCTAAATTTATTTTTTTGACTTGTTGAATTCCCGATACTTTTAAGTATTTTTTATATATATTTTTTTTTTTTTTTTTTTTTTTTTTACAGCGTTGAGTGAACTATAGTGAAAAAGAATGAAGAAGAAACCAATTACAGTACGTAGTAAAAACAGCCACAACAAACAAAACAAAAATACTAGAAAATATATTGATAACAGAGGAAGGCCTAAAACATCAAATAAAAAGAGCATAGGAAAGGCAGAAATCTAAAAATGTAAAGAAAAAACAAAAGAATTAAACAACCTGTGGATACTAAAAAAATGCAAAGGAAAGTAAACAGAAAACAACAAAAACTGAAGAAAATAATAAGCAAAAAAGGCTCGTTTAAAAAGGCAACTTACCTTGTGACCCGCCACAAGGCTTCATGATCCAGGTGCTAAGTGGGTTTCTTCTGTATTCCTCAACAAATAAATTGTAATCAGCAGGAACTACAAATGTTGTTGGAAGGAAATGGAGTGAATACTCTTCCTCCTCAGTTTTTTCGGTCTTGTCTTTATCTCTCTCCATTTCTCTTTTATACCTCTTCATATTCTTTACCATTAGGTCCTTCCTTGTCAATTCATAATGATTTGGGAAATGGTTTATTATTTGATAGTCATGAAACCTATGTGGAGAATCTGAGTTGAAAAAATTCCTTGAAGTGTGAGTGCTTGCCCAGTAAAAGTTCCAGCTGTCTCCTTCCGTCGCTTGCAGCCATCCACGCTTTGCAAAGTTTACTGTAACGACAGACTTGTCAAAGTCTGTCGTAAAAGTTACTTGTTTAGACATCTTGTTTTGTTCGTTGTAGCCGTGGCAACAGAAAATGTTTTCAATGCCATCTAGGTATTTGTAATTATTCTTCTAACACAAAAATCGTAACGCGCATTCCTATACATAACAGCGAGACAGGAAACAATTCTCCCTTTAGATTTGTCAAGGTAAGGAGTCCAGCTATTCCCTCCCCCCCCCCCTAAAAAAGATTTGGCCGCAAAACTGTACATTGTAAGGTAGGAGTTAGCAAATTATTCGGATTCTTTCCCTTAAAGTTTGATCTTTGTCCATATAGGATGAAATATTTCTTTATATTCTCTTTCTTTTCTAGTTCATCATTAATTACGCTTTTACTAGCTCAGTTCTAATATATATAAATGGCTCTCAAGAGCGATTTTCCAGGGTTTTAAAGCTTAAAGTGGATGCATGAATAAAGCCGACTATTTTTGTTTTCTTACATTTGTATATATTTCCTTGTATATATATTAGCCATCAAAATGGCTAATGAATGCCAACTAAAGGGTCATTATTCCTCATTAATGGAATAACTAGAGGTACTTTGCTTCATTGGATAGTGAAGCTTTCCGTGGATTCTCAGCGTACTACTAATAAAAAGAAATCCATTTTTGAGAAATAGCGAGATCTTTCTTTATTTTTCAGTTGAGCTACCAATTACAGATGAAGAAAAAGAGGCCGCAGCTATAGAAGTAGAAGGGGTTAATTCAGCGGAAGTGGGCAATTTAGAAGAAGCTCTGAACTTGTTTGATCGAGCAGCAAAAGTATCTCCCAATCGGGCTTCCATCTACAATAACAGAGCTCAAGTTAAACGTCTTCTTAATGATACTAAGGGTAACGTTTCTATTATTTTATTTTTTGATAATAATTCTAACCTCTTGTGTCTTTTTTGGGTTATAGTACTTGTGAATGATGAATCACAATATAGGGCTTTAATCTAAATCTGCTCGCACTATCACAAATACAAGTTTTGAGCAATGAATTAACTATTGCTACTACTAACAACAATTCATTCGAGCACGCGCCAATACGGATACGCCGGAAAAAAAAAAAAAAGGAAAACCCGGGAACTCAATTTTTAATGAAAAAGACCTCTATATGCAGTTTTGTAATTATATGCTTAGCGCGCGACATGTTTTGAAAGTAAGGAACTAGAATAAAAAAAATGGCAATATTTCAAGAAAATATTTCAAAAAAAAAACAGGAAAACCCGGGAACTCAATTTTTAATGAAAAAGACCTCTATATGCAGTCTTGTAATTGTATGCTTAGCGCGCGACATGTTTTGAAAGTAAGGAACTAGAATAAAAAAAATGGCGATATTTCAATATATCATCATTTAGCTTTAGAACTTGTATTTTTTCTGTTTACTGTAGCAAAAGACAAATACTGCAATGCAGTTATTGCTATTCTATTCTGTTATTTTTATCCTTTTAAATGACTATTCTCTATCGGTGTCCCTGTTAGTGATTCCGACAGTATTTTTTTTATTACTTAATTTTCATTGATTCCTTCTAGTCTATATTTGTTCAATAGTCCTATTGAACATAACGTTTGTACCATTCTATTGATTTTTGTATTGCTTAACGATCAGATACACATAAATTGGTGTTGCAACCGTTTTATTTTGCTTGTTTGCAAACAAGAAAAGTTTCCGAGTTTTCTTTTCACGATTCACTGTAATGACAAAGAAGAGAATTTACGCTGCAAAAAGATCTTAATAATTGTTCAACACCCAAAAGGAAAATCGTAGACAATCTCAGTTTTCAATAATAGGCTCCATAAGATGGAGCCAGGAGTTAAAAAATGATTTCATTTTGATGTAATTGGTGCTTTAAAACCTTCACTCGTTACCCACTATTGTCATATTTGAATTTTCTTTAAATCCTTTCTTATGACCTCGTCCCATCCCATTCAGGGACGATCTGCTTTTAGTTTTGCCACAGATGGATATTCAGAGATGACAATTTTTAGTAATATATTATCTTCCATCCGCAAAACGTAACCTAGCCATCTTAACCTTTTTATTTTTCATTTTAGCCTTAGAAAGTGGGATCGAACCAGATATTTCCTGCGGCTTATTGTCTGAAATACAGTCAGTCAAACGACTGGCTTCTTTAAGATAGTACCTAAGACTATCTTTACGCTATCATTTTCAATGAGGAATCACGAGAGATTCTGCAGAAAGGAAAAGATTTTACTGTTTCTCCTCCTTCTTATGATGCATGCGAACCAGTAATTACTCTCGTAACGTGTCCAATATGTAAGGAGCTCTTCATGGGGAAAATCAAAATTAGTTCCTAAAACTGTCCTATTCTTAGATAATTCTTCCGCAAACCACTTAACACATCTTTCAAGCTTTCAGAGTGCCTACGTATCAAAGCCTAATTTTTAGTTTGAGGCTACGTTCTACGGATTGAGGATAGTGTATTGCCAAAAATTATGGTCTCTGGATATCCATCTGGGGCAAAACTGAAAGCAGATCTTCTCTGAAAGGGGTGGAACGAGGTCATAAGAAAGGATTTAAAGAAAATTTGAGTTTGACAGATTCTGAGATTGATAGATTTTGAAAATTAAAAAAATCTACAACTCTGGAAATTATTCAACATATCAACCTTTTATAGCGCACACATTTAGGAACTGTGGTTGATCATTGTCCTTGCTGCTCTTTCCTATTCTTCAAAAAAAAATTTCGATTCCGAAAAAAAAGCTCCTCCTCTTTGGAGCTTCTATTCTGATTTTTACTTCATCACAGTTGCCTTACATCCCCTCTTAACATTCATTATTCTTAGTCTAAGTATTCCTACCTATTCTTCTACCCTGAACCCTCGTAACCCTTTAGAAACTCATTCATCTCACTAGCAGTTTTGTCTGGACACTCAAATTATCTGGATTATCTAAATCTTGGCGATTTTTGCCTCTGTAGTTTCTCCACGATTACAGGACAATCTCCTACTTTACTAGAGAAAGGATAGGTTGTTATTTTTGAACTTGGTATTTTGCTCAGTATTTTACTGCTTGATCTAGATGCAGCTAAATATTTATAATAAGACAAAGAAAAACGAGCAGAAATTATACGAAATTATTTTTTTCTCACTGATGGTAGGTTAAAAATGTGCTGATAATACTCTAGGTTGGCATAGACTGCCACACCTGCATAATGATAAAATTATCAGACAGCAAGTTTAATATTAGAAGAAAAGAATATAATTCTATTTTTAAAATTTCTATCACAGCATGGTTGCCCAATTCGTATTTTACGTTAAAAAAGCACTAATGTATATATATATATATATATATATATATATATATATATATATATATATATATATATATATATATATATATATATCATATTGAAAGAACTTGACCTTCGTGTCAGACATAATTCATTATACAAAGTATATAAAAAAAAGAGTCAACACTTAGTTAAAAAGTCAAAAATAAAAAATAAATAGATAACAATAGAATTAATGACTAGTTTTCCTGAAAAAGTATTACATTAAATGACCAAGACATACCTACAATTATTTTAATTCTGTTCTGTTCTAGGTTGGCTGAGACTGCCACGCCTGCAAAGTGACCAGACAGCAGGTGTAATTTTGCAGTAAATAACCCAGACCTAACCACAATTATTTTAAATCCATTGTTACCTCAAGTATCAGTAGCCAGTTTTTAAGGAAGGGGAGTCATTTGATTTTACCGACTGATTCTGGCAAAAATTTAGTGTAATCTGTAAAACTTTGGCAAAATTATGGGACAGCTTGTCTCAGTCTTGGCACACATTTTATTAACTGACTGAGAATGTGACGGGGGGGTATCTTCCAAATCCAACCCTTTCCTCCATTTGTGACGCCTTCCGTAAATACCCTATTATCACTATAAAACCAGGATTATTACAGACATTTATAGCCGCAAAAAATCATGCATAATGTACTATGGTTCAATTTTTGATGGTTGAATTGTGTTATTTGTTAAGTATGAGCTGGCAATGTAGACCACTATGCACTCGTGGTATAATATGTTTTCTGTTTTTCAGGAGCTCTTGAGGATTTGAATATCGCTATAGAATTGTCCGGCAAGCATGGAAATGTTTATGAACGTGCGCTATGTCAGCGAGGAATGATATACCGCTTTGAAGGGAAAAAGGATGATGCTTTGGAAGACTTTAAGGAAGCAGCACAACTTGGAAATTCCTTTGCTAAAACAATGGTGAACTTCGTTCAATATTCATCTCCCTCTGGCATCTCTTTCCTTTTTTTCTTTAATACCTTGTTGCGGACTGTAGATATTTGAAGAATACTGTTAAAAAGATTCACCACAGCACCAAGCCGTCTAAGACCGACCAATTCTTGCTCGCTCCTCTTACATACCAGAGCTTCAGTTTTTGTTCCCTCTCATAAAGTTGTCCTTCCTTTATTTATTTTTCCCTTGGGCTATTCTCACTCCATTCAAAGATCTGCTTTTTTTCTGTGTGTTGATCCCGAGCTGAAGTGAAGGCAAAAAGTGTACTATTTGGATCCGTCAAGCTTGACATTAACCACTTGACCTTTCTTCATGATTATTTTAAAAAAATTTCCATAAAACAAGTTTTTCAAAGAAATGTAGAGAGGTCCATTAAGCCAAGAATGAGCAAAAATAAAGTCAAATAATCTTCCAAGCGTAAAACTATCACAAATAACTATCAATAAATAAATGAATTTCAAAACGAAGAGAAATTACAGTAAATAGCCGACTCAAAATCGAAACGAGCAAAAATTAACATGAGTAAGGCTGATAACCCCCATGCCTTCTCAAGACCGGAACACAATTTGCGCTTCACTGGGGGAAAAAAAGGTCGTGGATTGTCAGTCTAATTGCCATACACCAGGGCTTCTTAAACTATGGGTCGCGATCCCATTTGGGGTCGCGTAGCAAAATTATGGAGTCGCGGGTGGTAAAAATACAGTTTAACAAAAAATGTTTTTTAACTTGTAAAATTCTTGTTATAAAGAAAAATAACAATCATCGTAGATAAATATACCATAAAATCTTCTGGTTCGGAAAGACTGTTTATACCGGCATTTCTATTCTGATCATTATAATATCTTGTATAAATTTACTACAAAACAGAAGATGTTATAGAAATTTATAAAAAATGTAGATTTATTTTTATCAATCTGTTAAAACCGAAATAATCAGAAACCGAAAACCGATGGTGCAAGAGCGATGACGGGCAAAAATATTGGTTTTAAATCATTTTTTCAAGCTGTTCATTATGATCATATAACTTTTACTCATTGCCTTATTCACCGAGAGGCTCTTGCAGTATTTGTATTTGTATCAGATTAACGACGCTTCTTGACTTCTAAGGTCCCTGCTTCGGCCCTGCAGTGCATTGCTGCAGCATGTTTCGATCTCTGGGTCCCGTATTACCAAGCTAAGGTCAAACCCACTGCGCCACCACAGGACAGGCTCTTGCAGCAAAAAAATTAGCACCAGAATTGAACGATATGCTTCAGGATGCTATTAAGGTCATACATTTTATTAAGAGCCATGCCCTTAACAGTCGCTTATTTTCAAATATCTGTAAGGATACAGATTCCAACTATAGAACTTTGTTATTACATGCAGAAGTAAGATGGTTGTCAAGAGGTCAAAGTTTAAAAAGATTATTGTTATTAAAGGTCGAGATCAAAATATTTTTAACTGAACGAAAATATGAATTTGCTGCTTTTTTTCAAAATGACTTGTGGCTATCCAAGCTGTGTTATTTGTCAGATATTTTTGCGAAGTTAAACGTTCTTAATTTGTCTCTTTAAGGTAAAAATTTCGATATATTTACTTCAAACGATAAAATTGAAAGTTGTATTAAAAAGATCAGCATTTGGAAAAGTAGGGTCGAAAGAAATTCGTTCGAAATATTTTCCAGTGTCGACAACTTTGTAATTGAGAAAATTCATTGTAAAACTTTTATTGCAAAAACTATTGTAGATCACTTAAAAGCGCTAGAAATACAGTTCCGGATATATTTTATATTAAATATTGATTTACAAAAAATAGTTTGGATTCAAAAGCCGTTTTGGATTTGCTTAAGTGAGATTGATCATCTGCCACTTAAAGCTCAAGAGGAATTTGCTAAGCATTCGTGTGACTAAAACTTAAAACTACAAATACAAAAAAAGCCCTTGACTGAATTCTGGATCGGAACTAGAACTGAATTTCCCACAATCGCCGATATGGCGTTAAATGTACTTCTGCCATTCAACACCACCTATTTATGTGAAGTTACTTTCTCAGCTTTAACACACATTAAATCTCAATATCGTTCAGCGATAAAAATGTTGAAGAGGTCTTACATCCAGCAGTTTCAAACATTACGCCAAGATTTCATTTGTTATGCAATAAAAACAGGCACATCCATCTCATTAAATTTTTAACGTAAACTTTAATTTAATATTTACCACGCAACTACTTGGATATATTCGAGAGAATTAAGACGGTCAGAATCGACTTTTGTTTTTGAAACTATAATAAAAACATTTCTATAACATTTTGTGCAAATTTCAATTTTAGATTTTTATATGTTTCAAAGGATAAAGGATAAAGATCCTCCCGAGCCATTGCTGGCGCATAAGGCGTCGAATCGACATTTCAGTTGCTGGGTGTTTTTTACAGGGACAAGTAGCAAGCTTGTCGCCCAACCTTGCTGCGGCGGGGTATGTTTCAAAACGAATTCTAAATGTATATATTTTCATATGCATATGTATATTGTTACCTAATAAATATATAATCAAAAAATATTAATTTATTTTTCTTTTATATTTGTTGGGGTCGTTAAGAAACTCGTAATCATTAATGGGGTCGGGAATTACAAAAGTTTAAGAAGCCCTGCCATACACTGATATTTATCCTTAAAGTTTTGATAATTTTTTATGTATGAAAGTAAAAAAGTGAAAACATTTCAAACGTATTTTGTCATCAGACGTATTGTACCTCTTATCAAGTCCTGGAATTTTCAACTTAATACAATTAGCCATTGCTATGACATTGCTGATGTCTTTTGGTAATCTCTTGAAATTTTCTTCTCAATGCTTTTAGCCCTATAAGTAGTTGCAATAGAAATAGTAGTAGTAGTAGTAAATGTAGCAATAACAGTAGTGTGCATATATTGCCTTTTGGTGACATGATCTTCCCCTTTAAGTATTCTCTGAAAGTTTTAACTTAATACCCAAATCAATTCTTGAGATATGCTATTTTGACAATGTGCATGCACATAGCACATTTCGATTTAGTTCAAATTCCCCCTTAATGCTGTAAATGGAGTAGTGTGGTTGTAGTGATAGTAGTTGCACCTTTTTGATAATTTGTATACACATAAAGTGTTTTAATTTAGTTCAACACTCCCCTCAACATTCTCTGAAAGACTCACCTGAATACCCTTCGTCTTCTTGGAAAGTAAAGTTCAAACATGTATACCTTTCTCAATAACATGTGCTATGTGTAAACAATGAACGAATTGCCTAACTTACAGCCCTTGTCCTGAGGACTATGTGGAGTTTGAAATCTCCAATACTGTACCTTTCAGCAATGCTGAACAGAATAACCCTCTTAAAATTTTGATTGGATATCTTTTGGGGAATGATAGGCTTGGGGGGAGGGCTGACGTCCCTCAATTCATTTTTGACTCTTAAAAAGGGCAATAAAAGTTCCGAATTCCAATCAAATGAGCTCCAAAGTTTAAGCAACTACCAGTTCCATAAAAGCCTTATATGCCCTGGGCATAACTTAAAACCCTTGCCCATGAGCTCTGGGGGATTATGTCCGCCCTAAAAAATTTTTTTATGATTTTTGGACTTTTGGTAACAAAATGACTATCTCACCATTTCAGTTGAATGTGTTTTGAGAAAAGAGGATGTCAGGGAGGAGGGGGGCTAGTTGCTCTCCATCATGTTTGACTTTTAAAAGAGAACTAGAACTATACATTTAAATCAAATGAGCCTCTTGTAAAGTTCATACGACTCCCCCCCCCCCGCTTCCATAAAAACCTTATATATCCCTGGGTCATAACTTACAATCCTTACACCCCAGACTCTGTGATTTTCTGTCTTACATGATCTTTGGACTGTTTTGAACAAATGGCTTTCTCAAAATTTAATCGGATGCATTTGTGGAAATTAAAACGTGGGGGTGCCTAAAATCACTTTGACTCTTATAAAGGGAACTAGAACATTTTATTTCCAATCAAATGAGCCCCCTCCGGAGTTTGTACGACCACGCTTTCCATAAAAACCTTATATGCCCTCGGGCATAACCTATAGCCCTTTAGCTGAGGGCTCTGGGGGGATGTCATCCTTTAAGATATAATTTCCAGACTTTTCAACTACGCTGAACAAAATGGCTATCTCAAAATGTTGATTAGATTTGTTTTGGGAATTGATTGGCTTGGGGAGGGGCCTTGTTGCCTTCTAAACACTTATGACTATTAAAAAGGGCCCTTTCAATTTCCAATCGAATGAGTCTTTTATGAAGTTCCTACGACTACAAATGGCCATCTCAAAATGTCGAGCAGATGCATTTTGGTAAAATACGAAGTATGTGGGAGGAGGGATCCGCCCTCCAATCGCTTGGTACTAGAACTTCTGATTACCATTCCACTGAGCTCCACCGAAGTTTATGCAACCACCTCTTCTGTAAAAATCTTATATCCCCAGGGCATAACTTACAACCCTTGCCCCGATGGTGGCGGAGGTGTTGTCATCCTCAAAGACACGGTTTCCAGACCTTTTGACTACACTGAACAAAATGGCTTTCTCAAAATTTTGATTGGATGTGTTTGGAGAACTGGTGAGTGCGTTAGGGGTTTAGCTCCCCTCCAATTCCCAATCAAACGAGCCTTTTTCGTAGTCTCTAAGACAACAAACGGCCATCTCAAAATTTCTTTAAGTTTCATTTCTGGAAAATACGAAGTCTGGGGGGGGGTATCTACCCTCCGATCACTCTGAATCTTAAAAAGGGCACTAGAACTTCTGATTACCAATCCAATGAGCCCCTCCGAAGTTTATACGATCACCCTTTCTATATAAACCTTATATACCCCAGGGCATAACTTACAACCCTTGCCCTCTGGGCTGTGGGGTTGTCATCCTTAAAGACATGATTTCCGGGCCTTTCAACTACGTTGAACAAAATGGCTATCTCAAAATTTTGATTAAATATTATTTATGGAAAGGGTGGGCGTGGGAGGGGTGTTAGTTGTCCTCCAATCACTTTCGACTATTAAAAAGGGCACTAGCTCTTTCAATTTCCAGCCGATTGAGTCATTTTGAAGTTTCTACGACAACTCCTTCGATACGAAGTGCCCTAGTCTAAAACCAAAAAAAAAGAAAAAAACAACAACAAAATAAATAAATGATACATTGTGCCTCCATCGCTCTTTACTTAGGCTGTGCTATTGCGCTGCCTGTGATTTATTTAGCCGGTATGATAAAACTGTGTTTTTCTCTGAACTTTTGTTCGAACTTTCAAAATGTTTCCCCGAGCTTGGAGGGTCTAATGCTTTAAAAATGCCTCTTCCGCTTTTGTGCTCACTTTATGCTCTTATAGATGTTTATCTCTTTAAATCTGTGTCCTTCCTAAGTATGCATTGGTATGACCATACTAGATTAGCTTTTCGGGGCACTAAACCCTCGAAAACTGACTTCCGTATTTTCTTGAGGCTAAAATTTTCCTTCAGGGCTGTGAACAGGTAGTTTCATTCTCAGTCATCCAAGTTTCCTTCTTTATTTCATATAAGGACATTAAAGGTATTTCTAATGACATCAATATGGAAATCTTTAGTTGAAAATCTTGTCATCATTAAACTTTATGGAAATTTGAATATGTTTACTGTAATATTTAAGCTAAAATTACCCCAGTTTCCAGTCATTTCGCCGTGTACAACGTTTAGAAAAAATGAGAATAAACGAATAAATTGTTTAGTATAATTATACTTATGAACATAAGGGCACACGTTGTAAATCTCACCTTTCTCCAGTTGCCCAGGGGCGGCATCATTTTTCAGGGGAGTGATGATTATTCCAACTACTTGGATTTGGTACGTCTTGTTGTATTTTTTGCAATAATTACGTGGTTGGAGTCTTTAAAAAAATATTTGGAAGGATTATTCACACCTTGATATCCCCTTTGTGTTATATTTATGTCATTCCCCTTTATTCTGCATAAAATTGACCCTCAACAATTCGGTAATATTCCCAAGAGTTCGACAAGCCATTACTTAGTTAGTTTGCTTGATAAGATTTTAACGCACATAGATGAACGCTGGGTCATAGATGAACGCTCATCGCGATTTACCAAAAGAAAGTATTTGATTTGATCTGCCTTAGAACCCTTATCCGCGAGCTATTGACAAATTTTAATGTTGTTCATATTTAGTAAGAATAGTTGCGAATTTTCTTTTAGGTAAAAGTAATAAAACTAAGTAATAGTATAAATCAACCTATTCTGATCCCCAGCCAATATATTGTGGAGTTCCCCAGGGAACAATGTTAGGCCCTCTACTTCTTTTGGTTATGGTAAATGAGTTGGCAAATGATGAGTCGGATTGCTTTATGTTCGTTGATGATCTATCCGTACTGGAGCTAGGTAAAAAAAATAAGTGTTTCAAGTGAGGCAGAGAGAATAATGGTGAGTTAGTCACGCCAAGCTGAGGAGGGCAAAATGATCTTCCGTCACGAAAAGTCGCTCACATTAAATTTTTTTTTTCTGAGGGACAGTTCATCCCTTTTTACCGAATTTATCAGGTGTCTTAGGTGTCAAACTCTTGGAAATATATCTCACACATGACCTGAAGTGGTAAAAATAGACACAGGAGATGATCAAAAGGGCAAACCTGGGTATCCTTTCCTTAAAACTTCTTGCTCGTCATGGTGTCCCAACCCCCCACCTATTGCGTATTTTTCTTGAATTTGTCAGACCGCTGGTAGAATGTGCTTGTCCCGTTTGGCATTACGGCCTGACTTCGGCCCAGAAGGACCGCCTAGAAAGGACCCATTACCGAGCTCTTCTGGTTGTGTCTAAATCTCCCAAAGTCCCTTATTGCCCCCTTTTAAGACAATTTTCACTTACAACTCTTTCGACACGCCGTGATGAATTTTGTTTTAAATTTGGTGTCTGTTTTTTGAAAAATCCGCGTGAAATCCTCCCCCCTGAGTACCTCCCTTCGTGCCAAAGGCTCCCGTGACATGTAGCTCAACCGGTACTAAAAATTCAGCCGGCACCAGCACGGCATACGCGGTACGCAACTAGTTTTGTTCCCTCCGTCAAGATTTTCAATTCTGCACCCACTCGTCAATAATTTTATATATTTATTTGCTTTAGTTCATTATTCTTTTATTCTTTATATTCGTTTGACTCTTGTTTAGTTTGAATCTGTGATATTTCGAATCAATGTTTAATTTTGTATGACTATGGCTATGGCTTTAGTTTTCATGTGTTTTATATGTGTAGTGCCTTATGACAAGAACTGCCGCTGATCGGCATGGCCGTGAAAGGTGTTGAAAAATAAAATCATTTTATATTGTATATGTTTGCAGACTTATGATCACCCTTACTGAAAGTGGCTTTGACACAAGTGTACCTGCTTAGTTGCGCATTATTCGCTTTTTTCTTGTGAATACTGACTTACGAACTGTTTTCTTTTTTTCGGTGTTATTAGTAACTTATATTTTGCTCATCTATATTCTGGTGCTCTTTTATTCAAGGATATTTATTTACCACCACTTCGGGAATGCGGTAATCATAAATTTTAATTCATTTTCTTTGTAATTTAGCATCTGCTATATCAGTACCATCTGAGTCGATAATGAATGTGAAATAGGCTCTCGTTAGTTCCAACGTTTTAATCTGATCGGCCTCTATTGAAAATTAAGGTGTTTGTAACAGAAGTGCTAGTTCTGTTTGAAAAACTTTCGTGCAATGAAATAATAATGGATCTTCTTTATCTTTGCCTTATTGTTTAAGATTTACTTAACGAATGTGATTATACATGTAGCGAATAGAACCGATAGACTACTTGAATTACCCCTACTCCATGCCTACCAACCTCAATTCTGCCCTAGGATGGATAGATGATAGACTATCCATCAACAAGTCAAATTACTTCATTTTTATACAATTCTGAAAAAAACTTATGTCAGCTTTGCCTCTCACTCAGGCTATCTGTCTTTGCTTTTTTTTTCCAATTAGCCATGGCTCTCAAGTTTTTCATCACAGTCCACCAAATTGATTTCAAAAATCAATCGGTCGTCCTTTTAATTCAAACGGTTGTATCGTCCTAGTCGAGTGGTTGAGGCGCTGGATTTGAAATCCTTTGTCCGAAGGCGGGAGTTCGATTTTTGGCGTGGCCGGTTATTTGGTTTGGGACGGGGGTCAGTGGCGTGACTCTGTAATATCAGTCAGAGTCGACCCAGCTCTAATGGGTACCTGGAGAAATCTGGGAAAGATAAGCAGGAAGGGTGTGCGACAGCACAGGATGGTTTGCCCCCCTCCTATTGCAGTTTTTGCCTGAAGGGCCCTGAAACGGAGATCAGCACCGCCGGTTTGGACTTTAAGGGTCTAGTGCCGTATCCTTTATCTTTACCTCCTATCTAACGAATGTGATTTGTTACAACGAATAAAAAGGACGGTCTTTTATTCATTGATAATGCCTGTGTTGTTTGCATATGTATTTTCTTTTCAAAAAGTGAAGGATCTTTTTTTTTTCAGCCATAGTTCACACATTAGCATTGACAAAGTAAAGAGTTATATGTCTCCATTTTATGTTTTTTATTTTCGGCCTCAGTATATTGAACAAATTACTGTTAAAAAATCGTAAATTCCTCCTTCAATTGCAAATACTGAAGTGCCTTTTTCTATATGACAAAAATGGATAGAGGGCAGTCAACCCCCAGGAGCCCCTTAAGCCCCACAAAACATCGGACTAAAATTTCAAGATAAACCCATTAGTCAGAATTACTGAGAAACATCATAACATGTCTCTGGGGCCGAAAGGTTGCATGTAGTCCTAGAAGCAAGGGCATCGAATCTTTTTAATGTCTCATATGACACAGTAGTCATAGATACCTTTTTTTTTTTAGCAGAAATGTGGAAACATTAGACTGTTTGAATTCTGAAGAACTAGCTGTGGTCATTCCAATATTGTTTTCAGTATTTTATGAGTGAAATGCCAGTGCTCCCCGGTGCTTCAATGTCAACAGACATTGAAAATCAAAATAAACTGTAAGGTAAACTGTGAGGACTGAAGTAAAATTGCACTCTTCCCCAAACACAACATTTTTCTCCTTGATTAACCCAGACAGTCAAAGCTAATACTACTAAAACAACCAATTGGAAAGAGTACCAATAATAATTTTCAGTTTTTATTTAATATTTCCGAAGACGAAGCTCAAAGTTAATAGACATTAATAATCGTTTCAGCTTTATTTAATGTTATAGTGAAGAAGCTATTAAATTGCAGGATTGTTGACCAGAAGGTCAAATAGTAAGTAACCAAATAAACTCTATCCGAAATTAAAAAGGAAAGAAACCTCCTACGGGAATGAACAAAATAAAATTTGGTCTTCGCTTAAATTCAACAATAATAACATTTAATATCTATTAGTGCTATGGAGTTCTGACTAGGGTTCGATACTACAATTTTGTTGAGTAATTGACAGTCAAAGGCTTATCTGACAAAACGTCTTAGATGACTTGGTGTTTGGGTTATCTTAACCTGAGAACAAAGAATGTTATTGAGGAGAGAAAGCTAATTCACAGGGAGTGCAAAAAGAAAGCTTATACTTAATTCCCCATTTTAACAAATCTCTTGTTGACTTTTTAATTTCTTCACCTAAGTTAGAGAAAGGTCATCTTTTTAAATTGCCTCTCCACCAAGATAAATTCATGTAGTGGCATCTGTCATAGGCCCGGAACTACTAACGAGCTTGTCTGTACCTATATTTATTAATATTAATTTTTTTATTTTCATCTGTACGAATAATCTGTATTGCTTCTTTTTTACCTTTCTTTTTTTTCTCTAGGTTGCCCAAATGAACCCATATGCAGCCATGTGCAATAAAATGCTTCACGACATGTTTACCAAACTGAAAAATGGAGAAACTGATGACGCAGTAAATCAATAATTATGTTGTAAACTTTTGTTTTCTACTAACGGGCTGTGGGTACACATAACTTTGGGTTGAAAGGCTTGTTAAAAGGAGTGTAGCCGACTCCAAAAGTGAAGTTAAAATTATATATCGTTGTTTATTTGTGTATATTTCTTGTTACTGTTTTCGCCGCAAAACGCCAAATAATAACAAATCTTTATCCTTTTACCTATTGGTGGGATCTGCTTTTGTCTTTTCTTTTTCGGGTAGAATTCCAGAGCTGATTTAGTATAGTTATATAATGTACAAACAAGAGAAATAATCAAATAAGGCTTTAATTGCTTTGGGAAGAATTGGTCGCAAGAAGAGTACTTTAGTCTATCATGTCTTTTCTGCCCCTGAGAAACCCTTGTGATCTCAGGTTTCTTAGTGTAACTTTACGGTTAGGAGTCTGATAAATATAGAGTGCCTTTACATTGAGATTAGCAAACCGACATAGCTGGGATTCTGATCGGAGCTTCATGGACAAGAGAATTAACTGACTTGGACAAAATACCACGGGAAACCTTTATGCCACAATTTGTTCTTGGAATTTTCAGATAAGTTACTTGTTAAGATTATGCTGACTTTCAATCATACACTAACAAAACAAATTCAGAAAAGAAAATTTTTTCCCTTACCAAGCCTGTGACAGACTGTATATACGAATATTTCCATATGACCAATAGACGTCTTCAGCGAGAAAGAAAAAAGGCTACTGGATATATTGGGGATATGGCCAAAATCTGGAAATATGATCAAAATCTCGTATATATGGATTCAATCGTGTGTTTACGAGTTTCCTTGCACTTTGAAAGCTAAACTATTCAAGTTAGAAAAATGAATTTTTTTCACAAAATAGTCTTGAAACATAAGAGTGGCAGTAATCGACATTTGTTCCAAAGGAAATTCAATGAATTAAGAATCTAGAAAGGATCATGATTTTTATAGTGAGAATGTAATGACCCAAGTCCTGAGAAAACCAAACGAAGAAAGGAGATAGCAAGCGAACTGTTCTTAAATTCTTGACAGACAGAGTTGCCGACCAAAGCAAGTGGGATAAAACCATAAAAGCCATTGAAGCATGTATACTTGCTGGATAAAGACCGCTTTTCCTGGTATTCGTACAGAATAATTCTTGACGTTTTTGAATAATTTCCCTTTCTACTATCGAAATGTTCCCATTGCTACTGTCGAGATTATTTCCACTTTTTTTGTCGCTACTTCATGCTGCGAAATTGTCACAAGTACATATAATATTTGCCAGCATTAGTAGGTCTATAAACACAGTTTTGTTATCGTCAATAAACTATCAAGTTTCTATGGTTTCTCTAAACGATTTTGGGATAGTGTTTATCTCAAAATTATAAATAAACATTAAGTTTCGAATGAGTCCTCTGGGACAAAGACTACAAGGAAACGGGACGAATTGAACATGTTATATATGACATGACGTGTTTCGTGTATAGTGCTCCAAAGAATACATTTTTTCACATTGAATGGCACTTTGTGCCATTCAATGTGAAAAATTTCTTTGTGCATTTGTGCCATTCAATGTGAAAAATTTCTTTGTGCATTTACTGTTGTGCTATTAAAGCAAATTTATAAAAAATAACTAGATGTAAACATTAGCTGCCAAATAAGCCCTTCGTCATCACTACAATTCTTCAATGGACTGCTAGCATCAGATCAAACACGAGAGAGACATCAGTTCTACCTAAGCTAAAATACGGTTTCTTAGAAAACCTCTGGTCAAGGGTTTACAACTATGACAATTTTAATTGTATGTTTTTTATTTATTTTTGCTGCCGTTAACGAGAGTTTTTACCTCTTTTTAAAATTTCCGACATTTTGCTTTCGTAATCATTTTTTACTCTCATGTAACCTGAGAAATAGTATCATTCGCGAATCAGCTTCAATTGGTATTTCTGTTTCATTAGACAATTGGTTTTAAATTCAGTTTCTATAAGGGATTGATCGCTCATTACTACGTTGGACCTCTAGCCGCCACCATGATTCACTTACGCTCAACTGTGTTTAATTTTAGATCGTATTATTACTATTGTAGGTTTCTCTCCATAATTATGGAGCTTGAATTTCGACTGAACCTGGCTACTCTCCTGTTTTCATGTATTGGATGATGTTTGCCATTTTGATGCACTGATGAGAGGGATCCCAATTTGACAGGCTTCTAATATATCTTATTATTCTACTGATTCTCTTGCTCATACGGAGTGGCTACCTCCCCCAAGCTATGCCGACGGATTTCAAGCTAATGAGCTAAAAGTTATTTTCTCTTACACAACTCTTTTTTTAAACTCTTAATTTGACATCTTATATTTTTTCTGTGTTGTTGTCGTTGTTGCAATGTGAAATAAAAAAATATATTGCTCGAATTAGAAATCGTTTTCAGTAAAGTGCAAATGATGCTCTGGCTTCTAGAAGGTTGTAGCCCTACTTCAGTTTACGTTGATGAATCGTTTTATGATTCATTTATTGATCAGAAGCAGAATCTATTGTCTCTATGTTTATATGGTTTCAGTGCAGCTTAAACAAGCTACATGTACTTTCAATGAAGTCTTTTGTTTACTGTAGTACTCATTTCATAGGCCAGTAAAGGACAATCGATAAAATCTTCCGTTTTTCTTGGAATTAAATGGGTCATGTAGCCTAGTTCAAAGACTATAGTCTACTGATATAAAAGCACACTGATATGTTTGCTTTTGACACGGGACTAACAGGAAAAAAATTACAAGTACCGCTGTCATTACAGTGCTACACAGCAAAATTAGAAATAATTATTAATAATTTAATGTGTTTGTCATTATTTATTGGTAGAATCAGAACTTATAGCTGAAAGACATTTAAAGAATGAGTTAGTTTTCTAATTTTAGTAATTTTATCTAGAATGAATGATACGACCTCCTTTCACATAGGATGCCAGTGAGATTATTATTTTCTGGTGTGGAGTCAATTTACATAAATATAGGGAGGATGGCATAATGTATTTTTCAGAATCTATTGGGGAGGATGTATGTATATTTTCAAAAATGTTTCATAACAATAAACATTAGTTTTTCTAATAACAATATTTTTTTTTCTTTTTTTTTGAAGAAGGCATACGCAGACTATCAAAGCATTATTTGTTCATTGCATTTGTTACCAATGTTGATTATTGTCTTCCTTAACTTTTTGGTAAAAAGAGTTCTCTTATCTTGGGCCCAGTTTAAAACAACAGTACAATAAAAAGGTTAAATACGACCAGTGTTTTTTTTTCATAATTTGTATTATCAATTTGCTAGATGGTGTTAGATGTTTTAGCTCAAAAAGACAATTTAAGTTTCCTTTCTTGCCAGTTGCTCATATTTTGGCCCTGTAACTATTGTTCCATTTTAGTTTGATGTTTTAGTGTTTTATTAAAATATTTCCGTCCAGACATTGCTTTGCAGCCTTGTTTAGATTGATTGTTTTAAATACTTAGAAAATTTGCCCAGTCCTATGTATAGTGTTTTCTTTTCGTAACAACCAATTTAGTGTTGATTGCATAGAAGCAAGAAATAGTAAAGCATTCATACTTCTCTTGGTCATTTCTTCGCTTCATTCATTATTCATAAGCAATACTTAATATTAATACTATTTTGACTAGTTCATTGTTACCTACTTTTTCCCGGGTAGGTTAGAAGGCTTGGGACCTGCTACCAACCAGGTCTGTGTTTTTATTATTAATGACTGTATCCGGTAGACTTCAGGGCTGTTCTTGTATTTTTTTTATTCAGTTAAATATCTAAATTGCAGAGAAAATGTTTTTAAAAATTCTGTCTTTCGATTCTACAAAATGCAGTCAAGCTGTAGAAAAAAATATTGGCTTACCTCGTATTTGCTTATTTAATAGAATTTTTCTTCGTGCCCAAACGTTTGCATTGAATCCTCCAGTTGAATGGCTCTTAAATTCAGTTTATCTTTTGTCTCTAGTTCAAGGATTAAATTGAATAAAAATGTTAAGACTAATCTAAAATTAGCTACGTCACTTGCTTCTTTATAGTCAATTTGATCTTTAATTGACTATATATATGCTGTTGGGACCTTTAGGCGTAACAGCGACAGTATGCACACAAAACGTTATCCTAAGCATAGCTGCATGCCAGATATCCCCCCCTCCTAAGGAAAAAACTTGCTTGGTAGGGTACTTTAGACGTGTGAAAATGTTAGATACGATCTTTAAATGTAACAGCGTACATTTAACACGTGCCTGTACATTTAAATGTTAAACGTCCCAATATAATAAGTGTAGACGTATGCGTTTCCTTTCATTCTCAAGAAACCGTTATTCTTAAAGTGGACTTTAAAACCGTTATTTGTAACATACGTTATTCAGAAATATTTTCATCTGTTTTGGCATACAACCCCCCCCCCCTCCCCGAACAAAAAAAGGGACAGGATAAAGTTCGCTTGAAAGTAAATCCTTTTTCCGAAAAGTTCGTAAAATTCGTTGAGTTGCTTGCTTTTATTTTCGGGTTTGTCTGTTTTTCGTTTTAAGAAAGATTTTCATCTCCTTTGAGTGTGCCATTTAATTTCCATTTTGAAAACCAATTTTGTTTTTTGAATCTCTGGAGCGTTAATATTTTTTTACACAAATTATGCAAAGGTTTAAGGGAATCATTTTTATATCTTTTTACTAATACAGATTCTTCCTTAATGGTTATTCTTTCTTCTAGAACGTTCTTAGTTAGTACCGGGTTTTTTTTTTTTATTGTTAGCTGTAGTGCAATCCTAAAAATGATTATGATTGTACTTGCAGCCGGACCAGGCGTTTTCTGTCTCACCTGGAACCAGATATTCAAATGTCAAGTGAGAATTTGTTTAACCGGGAGCTCACCAGACTTACGGCCGTTGAGTTTGCAGTCACACCACTGATCCCGCCCAAAAACCAAGGATTGGCGACACCGGGACTTGTGTCGTCACTTGCTCAGCATTCCGCCTACTCGACTAGGGTAGCTCAGAATTTATCATCTAAATCAAGGAGCATTTTTTGAACGTTTCATGAATGCGTCTTAATGCCAATGTCACTAGGTTAGAGGGAATATTACCTGTTAATGGGTATGTGTTTGGAATATACGAAGATACGTTGATCCAGCAGAGAGAAAAGTTGTAGGTAGAATATTTATCTTAAAATTAAGAAATATGTTTAAAAAAATAACATTTTGTAAATTGTTTTTCTGAGAAGCAAAATTGACGCATCATAATTTTGAGGGTCACATCTCAGTTAGACAAGTATATCTGGGATGAACAACATTTTAATCTGTGCATCTTAACAGAAGAAAGTCGTGAATGTTGGTCAAAGATTTACATAATCTTTGTCGATTTCAAGAAGGTCTTTGACTCTGTAAACCAGCAAAGCGATTTTTCCGTCAATGGATGATATTGCAATGCTTGATTCCTACAAAAAAAGGCTCTAAGAACTACTGGATGGGCTGAGACAAAGAGCTGAAATGTCGGTTTGAAAATAAACGCCAAAAAGGTCAAATGCATGGCAGCCTTCCACCCCTCCTTAAATATCAAATTTGGAGACCAGGATGTAGAACAGGTAGTCTAGTTTAAATACTTAGGGAGTATAATCGAAAATACTGGCTCAACGGCACAATAAGTTTCAGTGAGAATCGAATTGAGAAATGGCACCTTTAACATTTCGAAAAATATGACGATGCCGAAATCTGTCCCTCCACTTGAAACTTCGGCTTTTTAACAGCAACGCGCTGCCTGTACTCATTTATGCTTTGGAGACGTCTCACCTAAGCAAACAGCAAGAAAAACGAACTCCGCTTTCGAAAATACATGCCTCTAAAGGCTATTGGATCCAGAAAGTCACAAATCAGTCAATAGGAGATGCCCCTAGACAAACCACTTGTAATCGATGTCATAAGAGTGCATAGATGAAGATACTTAGGACATGCCCTACGAATAGATTACCAATGACCTACGGATGCTGTCCTTCACTAGTAACTAACAGGCACTCCCCATTGAGGAAGGCCCAGGAACACACTACGACACAATTAACGGACTGACCTGCGCAGCTTTAGCTCTTTTTTCCAACCCGAGTGGGAAGACACGTAGCTGCAGCAAACCAACAGGATGATTGGAGGCTCTTCCTCTATGCCATGGCGGAACAGGTGGAACCAATGTCTAAGGTAAGGTTGTAAATCGGTTTTCTATAAAAGTTAACATATTTCAATGTGCCCAAAATAATGAAACCTATTTTCACACTGTTTTAATGCTTTTGTAATACTTCCGTTGTGTTTTATAGGTATCAAAACATATTTCCATTTCTTATAAAATTATAAATATGTTTTAACATGACTTCTTATGTAAGATATATATATATATATATATATATATAATTATATATTATAAGAAATAAGATGGTGCTTCAAAAGGTGAAAACCCTTTGTAATAGTCAGTAACAGACTTTGATTTCGCTTACTCGAAAATTACTGCCTCTGTATAAATGGATTGTTTTCAGATTTTAGATCTCATTTTCATTACCTTCTTCATTACGGCTAGTACGCTAAGCACTTTGAAGTGCATGGAGAAAATGGACACATTTTAGGAAGAAGTCTTATTTCTAAAAATTAATTTATTAATAATTTAATTAGACATACAGATTCAGTTATTATAGCTATAAACTTGAACAGGTCTTGCTTCACTATATGCTGGGTAATGGGGCATATCAGCGTGATAGGAGCGTTGATACCTCGGTGAATATGGCCTCATTTCTATGTATGTTGGCTGGTATGTCATCTGTTGAGGATAAGACTGCACTGGAGGAGAATAACTGGGTGGTGGCTGATAAGGTGAAAGATATGACTGATAAGGAGGAGGTTGTGGCTGATATGTTGGTGGTGGCATATAGGATAGTTGTGGTTGATAGGGATTTGGAGGTGGACGAGATTGCTGCTGAGGATGTATCGGTGGAGGATATGAAGGTTGTTGATGCTGACCAGTGTTCGGTGATGTAGACAGAGTTTTTGGCCGTTGTTGCCGTTGGAATTGTTTCCGGCGACTCGATCCAGGTTTCTTCGATTTACTTTTAATTCTCTTGTTAGACTTCCTGGAGTTTTGTAAGTTTGTTTTAAATAAAGATTCGTCTGGAGGATGGAAGGTTGATCCAGCTTTTATCCTCGGGTATTTACTTTTATTTTTTATTTTATTCGCTGGAACAAGAGTTTTACATTTTTCTTTTTCTTTTGGATCAACACCAACACTCTTCAACTCTTCTGGCTTTAAGAAGCAAATTTCCTCCAATGTAAGGTCAACTGTTAGATTTTTAGTCGGCGGTGGCTCTTCTGGACAACATCTTACAAAGTTATCATCACTACAAACAGGCTGAATTCCGAAATCTCTAATATCTGTATCAATTGATCCAAATTCATGATCCTTCTCATCACATTCTTCAAGACATGGACATACTTCATCGTCTTCTTCGCCTGTTGCTGGTATAATTTGGCATAGTGCCAGGAAAAGCGTAATTGCTATTTGTGTCCTAAAAAAAAATACAAAAATTATTATAATTAAAGCGGAAAGGAATAATATAATGCCATAAATGGCCAAGGGTAATGCTCATAGCTATAATAATAAAAAAAATCTTTTTTCGTTCTCTTTATCACATTGCAATAATATGGGTATCGCCAAAAAAAATATACTAAAAAAAACAGATGGTGAGCCATCACCTCGACTTCAGGACACTGTTTTGTAACGCCTGACATAGTATGGCACGAAGGAGTATAAAAATTTGGTTGTACCCTAATAGTTGTACTCGAGTATGTAGGCGGGTACTCTAATAATTTTGTTTCCTCTTTCAGAGTTGCCGACCTTTTTTTGTGTGCGTGGGTCCCTAAAGTAAACGGAGGCAGGATAATATTAGCTATTGCCAATTGATATACGCAGTCATACTTTGGAAATATCTGGTTAAATTTCCGGGGAGTACAGGTCTGATTCTGGTGATAAGATGTTCGTTTCGTGCCCAAATATTCAGGTTCGGTGTATTGTAATAATCTTTTTAATGCATTTTTGAAGAGCTCTCGAGAGGCGATTTTAATACATTCCTGACGGATCTCGAGAGAGTCATCTTGTCCTCCTCAATTTTTGGTGTGACGTTTGTGAATGAATGAAGTTACTTAGAATGAATGATTGTGAATTATATCTCAGAGCGGAAAAGTAACATGTGTTTTCGTCATTCCACATAAACTTCACAGACTCTTGTGTGAATAGTTTCTCGAATATTAAGTTTTTTCTTGTATTCTATCATGTTGTGCGAAACAATAAAACTTATCATCTACAAATTTCTAAGATTTTTGTTATTCATAAAAGATATACTCTGTACCGTTTTTCTCTAAAGTTATAAATGGGCACTAAGCTTCAGCATCAAATGGTTCTTTGATACAAGCTAAAACGAAAAAAGAAATCCAATTCAGAACAAATTGAGTACAGATTAGCTGAGAAGAGGAAAGAATCTATTCTTTTTTACTTCGATTTTGGAGGCTTCATACCCTAATATATTCGAAATACAGGTCTATTACAATGGACCTGTACATATATTTATCATTATTAAACCAATACCCTAATATAGCTAATACTCTATCTTTTCAGTTGTAGCATCAACTCACAAAAATCTAGAGGGGTTAAAAACGTTTTTTTCGATTTGGGGATGCAATTTGTTTTGTTTTTTCTTAAATTTTATTAATGAAAATACAAAAAAAAATTTCAATGAAAGTCCCAAAAATACGGTATTTTCTAGAATCTAGGCGGTGGGGACAACACCTTGGTCTTGGACTTGTGTCCCCCTGTTCCCCTCAAATGACGCCATTGATTTTCAGTACCTTTAAGGGTTTTAATTTCTGCATCGACTGAAGTATTACAGCAGTAGCTGAAGTGTTATAACAATATCATATTTCCCTTCATGATGACAGCGAATTGTTTGACTTAACCGTTTTGCTTTGTTTTTATCAAATTTTACCGAAGAGTTTTCATGTTTCTTGATCTCAGATGCGTCTTATCATTATTTATTGATGGATATCTTAAAGTCACGTAAAATTATTTTTTAATATAACAAAGAATATCTGGAATTCTTCTATCGTTTTGTTTTCATTTATTAGGATTATACAATACGAAATATTGCTCGAATATATACATTGACTGCTTCGCAGATAAAGGGCACCCTCCAAGGGGAGCAGGCAGTCGATGATTTTTCCTGAAAATTAAGGCTGAAAAACAAGCTTATTTCTTTTCCCTTCTTCTTTCTACCTATCAGACTTTTTTTTTCGTAGTCACCTTCTTCAATGAGCGTGAATAAATATGATGACGCATAAATGAATTTGAACAAAACCGGTTTATTCTTGGAAACCAAGCTCGTGACACACTTGCGGGGGATGATGAATGCATCGATAATTTTTCGTTGAATTATCGCCCAAGCAAATATGTGAATTCGAATAATCTTTATGAATATTCAAAACCTGTGAGTGCAGAAAGAGGGATCGTTTCCTGGAATTGTCAAGGTCTTAGAACGGCATATTCTTCTTTATGTCAAATTTTAAGTTTTTTAGATAAGAAGCCGTGCATTGTAGGCCTATGTGATACATTTGTTTCTAGCAAGTCGCTACCCTGGGATTTTTCTTTTCCGGGATATGTTTGCGAGCGAAGAGAACGGACAACCATGGAGCCCGGTCTATGCCTTTTGATTAATTAAGGTACCCAATATTGGGTCAGGGATGGCCTTTCCCTATGGCTCGAAGGTAGGATCGAAACCCTTTTCATCGAAATAAAAAAAGTAAGGGGGAAAATTTGACTTTAGGATTGATTTACAAAAATCTGTCTTGTCATAATAGTTTTTTTATGGATGAATTTGAATTTTTATTAGATAAAATTAACAATGAAAATAAAAATAAATTTATGATGGGAGATTTTAATATTTATTTACTAAAAAGAGCGAATAGCTCAGATTTTGTTGCTATGATGGTGTCGCATGATAGTTTTCCTCTTGTAACTAGTCCTACTCGGGTTTCGCATCTTGCGGCGACCTTAATTGATAATTTTTTCGTTAATAGTGGATAACTTGAAAGATTCCAAGCCGATGTGATTGTGTCCGACGGGTTGGATCACCTCCTTTTAATAAGTAAAATAAAGCTGAATCAGTCGAAGGAAAATAAACGAAATGAAAGGGCTTTGTTTTACCCTGAAACGAAAAATAAAAACCTAAAGAGTTTTGCAAATATGATGGATGAAACAAATTTTTAGCGTATAATAGATGAAAAGTGTCCAAATATAGCATATGACCTCTTCAGTGAGATAGTGACAAATGTAATGAATGAAACATGTCCCTTGCGAAGAATAAACCCTAATAGAAATTTTTCGAAGAAACCATGGATAGCAAAAGATATTCTAGTTTCAATGAAGGAGAAAAACCAACTTTATGTGAATTATTTACAGGATCATTCAGATGATAGTTTTATAAAATTCAAAAAATTTGAAATATTTTAAATTCAGTAAACCGGAAAGCCCAGAAACTTCATTTCCAAAACGAACTTCATGAGAATCAAGGGAATATGAAAAACACATGGAAAATAATAAATAAACTTTTGGGTAATTTTCATGGTAAGGACAAGTTGAGAGCCATGGAGACGACAGAAGGTCGTCTTACTGATTTTCAACATATTGCTGAATTTCTATTTGGTTATTTTGGTAATGAAGAGAAAAGACTTTGCGATCAAGTGTGGGCTAACCTATGCACATCTGTGAGTTTTGGATCTGTTTTTGAAAGGCAGTCTACAAGTGAGAATTCCGTTAAATTTGCTAGAAATTCGGAACGGGAAGCGGCACAATTTCTGGCTACGATAAAGTCAATTTCTAGCGGGATGGATGAGTTTTTGCTGAAACTCATAAAAGCTGCAAAATCGAGTGTCTTACCTGTCTTGACGCACCTCATCAACCTTTCTCTGGATCTTGGAGTCTTCCCAATGGCACTAGAGATTGCAAAGAGTGGTTTCTCTTCATAAAGGAGGGAATAAAGATCTATCTTTATTCTCTCATATTTCTCTTAGTTATATGAGAAAGTGGTACATGCCCAGTTAAGCTATTATATTGAAAAGAATAGAATTCTATTGGAAAACCAATCTGGGTTCAGAAAAGGGCTACCTACGGATATGACAGCTCTGAAATTGGTAAATTGGATTAATCATGCATTTGAAGCTCGTCTCATACCGGCAGCTGTGTTTTTGGATATGAGAAAAGCGTTCAATACGGTCGACCATTCAGAGCTTTTTCAAACTCTTGACCCGATTGGGGTGAAGAGTTCAAGTCTTGAGTGGTTTTCATCATATCTACACAATCGGTATCAGATAGTACAGAATGGATAATTTTTATATTCAAAAAAGAAAATAAAGTGTGGGGCCACACAAGGGTCAATCCTGGGACCCCTCATTTTCACCATTTTTATTGATCAAGTGAAGCATTACCTGTTGGAGACTGGTGTTATCCTGTTTGCAGTTGACATTTTGCTCTTTCTGGCTGCGCCTTCGCTTGATGTTTTGTATAATAAAATTCATAATGCAGTATCTGAATTTCTAACTTTTTCTCAACAAAATTTTTTAACCCTAAACTTTTCTGAAACTTTTTTCATGTTATTTTTGAGACTTTCTTTAAGCGTTGGAAATGATCAAATCACGGTTCGAGGAAATGTAATAAAAAGAGTAGCAACAGTGAAGTATTTGGGGTTTTTAATTGATGAAAACCTGTCGTAGAAAAACCGCTCAAGTACGATAGCTGAAAAATTAAGCAGAAGTCATGGGGTGATGCAAAGAATTAAAAATCTAGTCCCAAAAAAGATTCTAAAAATGATTTATTTTTCTATATTTTGTATATATATTAGCTACGGATGCTCTGTATGGGCGAACAATTTTGTAACATGTTTCAAAAGAGTACAAAAACTTCAGAAAAGCGCTGTAAAACTAATATTGGAATTTTATGATTCTGGTGAGGTTCCCGGTCATGAGGATTTTAAAAAGAATAAGTTAAATGGATGTATCCTAAACTCGAGATTACCAATTCACAATTTCCTCGTATAAATATTTGAATCGCCTTCTCACCTCTGCTTTTGAAAATCTTTTTACTTTTATTAGAGACCATCATGATCATAATACAAGAAAAGTTGATAACTTAAACCTTTATTTTAAGAGTATCACTCGGGCGTCTTTTGTGATTCGGCATTATGGTCTCCATGTCTGTAATATATTGCCCGAGTGTGTGAAAAATACGCCTAGTCTTCCGGCCTTCAAGTCACGGGCAAAGAAGTTTCTTTTATTTCGTGAGTGATTTTGATATGAAGCCCGCTCCATGCTGCTATTCTGTTTAAGGCATTTCCCTGATTTTTTTTGGCTGTTAATTTTTGGTTTTCTGTCTTCTTCTTGTCTTTTCCTCTTTCTTTTTTTTCCTTTCTTTCTTCATCAGTTGAGTTTCTTTTGTGTTGAGTAGCGTGATATGAATGTGGTTTTATTTAGCTGAGGGTGATAACCTCGCTTGCCCTTCCAAGCTTATTGCCTTTCTTGGCAGACGAATGGTGAACAGTGTTTGTTTTCTTTTTTAATAAATGTATACCATATCATATATTATGTCATGCCTTCCAGACTATCACAAAGCCCTTAGTTACAGAGGCTTTTTTTGCAATTTTTACTTTTAATGGGCGAAATTTCATCGCAAAAACAATAATTTTTTTTTTTTTTTTTTTTTTTTTTTTTTTTTTTTTTTTTTTTTTTTTTTTTTTTTTTTTTAGTCGACACTATGGCTATATTTGACTCTTAGGCTAAAAGGTTGTTGACCACTATTCTAACAGAAGGGTGCTTGGAATGGGATAAAAAACATTTTACACAATATCAGGAATAAAAATGCCTTTTGATGTGAATTGCTATGAACAATAACATCTTCAGTTTTAATGTTTTGAAAGGTGATCGGTAAATAATACACTTGCAACTTGCTACTAGCTATATTTTTAGCTCTAAGTAATTTTTCAGTAAAGCACATGTAAAACTTTAGCTTAAAGAGGGGGGAGTGCGCGCATATACAGAATAAGCTCTGTACGTTTAAAGTTTCAATGTCACTTTTTGCGACATTAGAGATTTAAAAATTATTTATCAAGGTTAAAGAGGAAAGTAGGGCTCATATGTAGGATCCTTGGGGGACACATGGGATAGGAGCTCTTTGAAACACGAAGTGGTAAATTATACGAACCACTTCTCCTACCATCGTTCGTGCAAATGTGCCACATGGCACATATGTTTTCTAAGGTAAAATAGCTTAAATGAAAAATTATTTCAAATAAACTATTAAGAAAAGTACGATCCCAACGAGGAGTCTGAGCAACTACTGCATCTTTTAGTTTGTTTTTGATTTATTCTTGTAGAACTGCCACAGCTAGTTTTTGTTGTATCACAGGTAGCAGTAATTCAGCGTTCTCTTGATAACTTTAAATGTTTAGAAAACCGTGATATGGGTAAATATCTCGGGAAAATTTCAATGACGTAAACTTTGGGAGGCATCCCCTCGTGAAGGTACGGTGCTAAGCTCAAAATTTACAACGGAAACCATTGAAAATCTTTATATTTAAATTTAGATGAAGAATAAAAGCTAATTTTCTCCGAAGATTTGGCTGCCCAAGACAAAATGAAAAGCAATTGCAATACAGTAAAAATAAAGAGTATATTAAATGAAATTTCGCTTACGTACCCTTATGAAAAATAATATATGGATTTAACAGAAGATCTTAATTTTAGAAAATGCTGATGAAGATCAGAAGGTTTGAAAAAAGCCATGACCCCCCTAAAGAGGGGGTTAAAATTTCGAATCCTAGTCCCTAAAACACAATGCATATTTATATTTTGCATGAGAAATTAGAAAAAAAATCCTACTATAAATGTTTTCAAAAAATGCTCAAATCAAAGAAAAAAATCTATTTGAAATTCACAAGTGGGTTTGATAGTTCATATCAAGCACCCTTAAAAATTACTTTCAAGGCCTTACAACTTTTGACTGCCCCTCTTCCGTTCTATATACGTGCCCAGTGAAGTCAATTGACGAAAATGTAGGGGTGGATTTATTTTTCAGAATCTAGGGAGGGAGTTATTTCGTCGTTTTCCCAATTTTTTCATTAGAAATACGAAAAAACGACATGTTTCAATGGAAGTACAAAAAAAAAATCGAGATCTAGATGCCAGGCTTAATAACTCTAGGAGGACATTGATTCTTCTTCAGTGGCTATTTTCTAAAAAGTGAGTTATGGGACTTTTTCGGGAATTTATTTCAGAGGACGAATTAATATCCATCGATGAGGGCACAAAAAAGCGAAAAAACAGAAAAATCTTATGAAAAATTATCTGCATTATTATATGGTTGCTAATGAGTTTTAAGCCCTTTCCCTAGCAATTGTTCAGGGGTGTAATTTGATATGGGGCAGGGGAGCAACTGCCCCCCGCAACCCCAGTTTGTCTCTCCCTCTTGATGAAATTTAGTTTCTTCAAAATTTCTTATAGGATAAGCCTGCATATTTCAAGCATCCAGAGAAACTGTGAAATTTTCCTTTAAATTTATAAACAGGTTATTTTTCATTGTCATTTTCACTTGATTTGGGAAAATCAGCTCCAACTTTACACACACACACCCAGGATTTTGGCGAAATTATACCACTGCTTGAATTGTGGTCGATCCAAATCGCATTTAGTACTTTGCTCCTCTAAGGTGTGCATACTCTAGGAAATTGATACTTGCCCATATATTTTTTTTATATTTCATTAAATTGAAGTGACAAAATTTCGCTTAAAAATGTGTTAGCCATTCACAACAACCAAGTTACAATTGTATTTACTAACAAATATAAAGGGGTTTCCGTGACGAGACTTGGTGGCAAAAAGTACCAGTCGCGAATGAGTCAGGGCATCGAAAATTATACCAACTAGTCGTCAATAATGAGAGAAAAGCAAGTTATTAAAATACTGGTCATGATTCCATCGTTATAATCATTTTTTATGTATAAACTAGCGTTAAATAATTGGTTTCAGGCATTCTCTTATAATGTTTTGAAAAATATTATTAATTTTATGGAAAAATCAATAATAATATGAAAAACTACAATTACTACTAACAACTCACTGCAGTACCAAGCCGCCTGAGGCCAACACAGCTACGCATGCTTCTCCTCCATTCCAATCTATTCAAAGCCTCCCTCTTTATACCCTCCCTGGAAGTTCCTATTTCCCTTAAATCGTTCTTTATGACATCCTCCCACCCCAACCTCAGACGACCTGCTTTCCGTTTAGCCCTAGACATTGGCCAAAAAGAGCAAGTAACATGAAGAAGAAAAGACAAAACAGGAGGTTTCATGAACGCAATGATATGAAATTAGTTCCAAATCTCGCTAGGCAAGATCACTTTCTTCTAGTGTTCTGGAGTCGCTTTCCAAGTCTGGTCAATTCTTTTCTTCTCGCAAATAATGGTCTAGCAATTTATCCACTAATCACGAACAGGGTTCCCACCCGGTAAAACAAAAACACTAGATTCTTGGGGGGAAAATCACTAGAATTATAATACTCTTTATCATTGTCATTAATAGATTTTGTTTCTTTACCAAGTTCTATACAGACGCACCTACAGAAAGAGGGTAAAACTACTCCCCTAAATGTGGAAAATTAGATTGACGTTTTGTTTTTTCTCAAGCGAAACCCTTGAAATTTGAAAATACCATTTGTATCTTTATGCAGAGAATATAACAAAATATTTGCTTCCTCCCTGTATTTTCAGGAATTGGTACCATTGGCTTATACCCCGATCACTGAAAATTGTTTATCTGTGATCTAATCAAAATATTTGCTTTGTATTTATTTTTTTCTTTGTCGATTCAAAACCTCAGTTTTTCCCCCAGAAAATATAGAAACTATTTTCGTTTTACTCTATTTAAGCTGGTAAAATTGCTGGGACACCAGCCACAATTTTGAAAATGACCTTTTTGTATTTTAATGGAAAAAAATTGTCTCACCCTTCACAGATTTCGATGAGCATCGGTCTTATTGATTCTTTAATAAAAAAAAAAAAGTGCTTGTTAGTTATACGGAACACACCCAGGAAGTAAAGTTATGTTAATCCTAATAATTAATGCCAAAACATGATGAAAATATAATATTTAAGTTTATACTTAATAATATAATATAATAGAACAAAAATAACTAGCTAGAAGAATATCAGGTGCTCGTGTATTATTCAGAAGACACTCAATAAGTGAGGTTAGGTTCTTTCGTAAAACAAACTACGATGCAGGTACATTTTAATGAAATATTTTATGTACAGAGGTGATTAGGTTAGGTTAAGTCAGGTATATGATGTAATGCACTGCAAATACTCAGCCCGAACTTTTGATAAAGCTAATGAAATAAAACAAAATATGATGAAAATATAATACTTTATAAGGAAAATTGTAAAATTACGACTTAGAATGATGTACCCAGAACACAGAAATGTCGTTCAGAATCGTGTTAAATGGGGGTGTTCCTTCTGCTTTTAATGCCGCCCGCCACATGTACTCTGGCAGTCTTTGGCAACCCCCTAATCTTCATTTCAAAATCCATGTTCAGACACTATCTCTTATCACTATGCATAGCAAACTAAATTGAGCGTAGCTATGAAACCGGATTTTCTCAGGAAAATTCTTGTGTGTGTTCTGAATTGAACTGAATCAATTGAATAATGAACAAGTACCAAGTATTTGGTTAAAATGTACCTGCATCGTAGTTTGTTTCACGAAAGAACCTAACTTCACTTATTGAGTGTGTTCTGAATAATATACAAGTACCGAAAATCACTTGACAACGTAAAAAATAACTAGAAACAGTGATAAATTACTAGGGGTGGCAACCCTGATTCACGAATAATGGAAATGGACTATGGAAAACCAAGCAGCTTCGTTTTCCAGGTCACTAAAAAGGCCTCTAATAATGCTGGAAACATTTGTTACCTTATAGATACTTTCATATTACTCTATCCAATCCCCTCTATAAAGAAACTGACTTTCAATTTTCTCGGAGTTGCTTCTCTGATTGACATCATGAATAAAAGTCATGTTGAAGTGTGTTGCAGCTTCCTGAACTGTGGTTTTATTTTTTGTGCCCTAATTCTTTGACAGCTGATTAGATATCTGACAGCAGCAGCCAGATTATAAAAGAGATATTTGCAACTTGTTCCTGGTACATTTAAATAAACAAAATTTTTCGTGGTAATTCTTCATCTGTTAAGGATTCCCACTTATCCATCCTATTGACGGGAGATGATAACTAAAAAAAACAATGCAGGCCATATAGATGCGTAGTAGCGTTGACTGAAGGGGGGGGGGCATTTTTTCCAAGATTTTCCCTCCAGATTTTGGAAAATGTTTTTTTTGTATTTTCATTGAATTTTTTTTGTGTTTTTATTGGACGAAATTAACCTTCTCCCTTAGATTCGGAAAAATACATTTTTGTGAATTGACGTCACTGCCTCGACGCAATAAAACCCCGTTTGCGTAGCATACTGTGTTATGATTTCCATTGATTCTTCGAATCCAGACACACTATCAAACACCATATAGAAAGTGTACTTACCTTGGATGGGTTTACGAAAGTCATCTGGTCATTTAAGATTTTTTTTCAAAATGATCCTTGAGCAATCACGGGTGTATTTATTTGGTCTACTTTAGTTTGAGACAGTCAAATTGATTATTTGTGACCATTCTCTGACATATTTATCAAACAGTTCGTGGTAACGAACTGTAGTAAGGAGCGATCCAGCTCAATAGGAACCAAAACTCTAAAAAATTGAATTTTGATATCAATAGCTACATCAAAAGAATCGCATTTTAATGCTGATTTTAAATATATAAGTTTCATCAAGTTTAGTCTTAGCCATCAAAAGTTACGAGCCTGAGAAAATTTGCATTATTTAGGAAAATAGGGGAAAACACCCCCTAAACGTCGTAGGATCTTAACGAAAATGACACCATCAGATTCAGCGTATCAGAGAACCCTACTGTAGAAGTTTCAAGCTCCTATCTACAAAAATGTGGAATTTTGCATTTTTTGCCAGAAGACAAATCACGGGTGCGTGTTTATTTGTTTGTTTTTTTTTGTTTTTTTTTGTTTTTTTTTTCCCCAGGGGTCATCGTATCGACCAAGTGGTCCTAGAATGTCGCAAGAGGGCTCATTCTAACGGAAATGAAAAGTTCTAGTGCCCTTTTTAAGTGACAAAAAAAATGGAGGGCATCTAGGCCCCCTCCCACGCTCATTTTTTTCCCAAAGTCAACGGATCAAAATTTTGAGATAGCCATTTTGTTTAGCATAGTCGAAAATCATAATAACTATGTTTTTGGGGATGACTTACTCCCCCACAGTCCCTGGGGGAGGGGTTGCAAGTTACAAACTTCAACCAGTGTTTACATATAATAATGGTTATTGGGAAGTGTACAGACGTTTTCAGGGGGATTTTTTTTGGTTTTGTGGGTAGGGTTGAGGGAGGGGGCTATATGGGAGGATCTTTCCTTGGAGAAATATGCCATGGGGGAAAAAATTCAATGAAAAAGGCGCAGGACGAATGTGGTCACGTTAGAAAAAAACGTCAAATTAAGAGCTTAACATACAATGCTGGGTGTTCGGAGCCTCTCTATTATGGAGTATAATTTGAAAATAACACAACTATACGAGCGATAAAACATATATACCACAACCATAACTCAACTAACGAAAGAACTGCTAAGAGATAACACAACTATCAAGCGAAAACAGGTGAAAACTAACGGGAAAATAAACGAACTAAGAGGTGGAAGGGGCCCAGAGAAAAAATATAATCCTTTTTCAATTTTGAGCCTAACTTCCGCAAAGGAGTAATAATGTCAGAAGCCCCGAAATACCGAATTATTTTCTTTTCAAACAGTTCGTGGTAAGGAACTGTAGTAAGGGGCGACCCGGCTCAATAGTAAACGAAATTCTAAAAAACGGAATTTTGATGCTAAAAGATACATCAAAAGAATCGAATTTTTACGCTGATTCTAAATATATAAGTTTCAATTAATTTAGTCTTTGTCATCAAAAGTTACGAGCCTGAGAAAATTTGTCCTATTTTGGAAAAAAGGGGGAAACATCCCCTAAAAGTCATAGAATCTTAACGAAAATCACACTATCGCATTCGGTATATCAGAGAACTCTATTGCAAAAATTTCAAGCTCTTATCTAAAAAATGTGGAATTTTGTATTTCTTGCCAGAAGACAAATCACGGGTGCGTGTTTATTTGTTTTTTTTTTTGTGTTTTTTCCCAGGGGTCATCTTATCGACCAAGTGGTCCTAGAATGTCGCGAGAGGGCTCATTCTAACGGAAATGAAAAGTTCTAGTGTCCTTTTTAAGTGACCAAAAAACTTGGAGGGCAAATAGGCCCCCTCCCATGCTCATTTTTTTCCAAAAGTCAACAGATTAAAATTTTGATATAGCCATTTTGTTCCACATCGTCGAAAACCATAATAACTATGTCTTTGGGAATGACTTACTCCCCCACAATCCCTGAGGGAGGGGCTGTAAGTTACAAACTTTGACCAATGTTTACATATAGTAATGGTTATCGGGAAGTGTACAGACGTTTTCATGGGGATTTTTTGGTTTGGGGGGTGGGGTTGATGGGAGAGGGCTTTGTGGGAGGATCTTTCCTTTGAGGAATATGTCATGGGGGAAGAAAAATTCAATGAAAAGGGCGCAGGATTTTCTAGCATTACTATAAAAAAACAATGAAAAAATAAACATGAAAACGTTTTTTCAAATGAAAGTAAGGAATAGCATTGAAATTTAAAACGAACAGAGATTATTACGCATATGAGGGGTTCTAAAAATACTTTAGCATAAAGAGCGAGGTATTTAGGAGGAGATAAATACCTTGCTCTTTATGCTAAAATATTTTTAGTGATTTCAACTATTTATTCTACGGCCTTTTTGATTCAGGGGTCATTCTTAAAGAGTTGGGACAAAACTTACGATTTAGTGTAAAGAGCGAGGTATTAACGAGGGTACAAACCCCCTCGTACACATAATAAAAATATAAGAATATAAAAGTTGGTTACGTAAGTTAATTCTTAAGTTACGTATATTTTTTACTAATAAAAACGTTCGTTGAATATTAAAAGTTCTAGTAGCCTTTTTAAGTAACCAAAAAATTGGAGGGCAGCTAGGCCTCCTTCCCCACCCCTTATTTCTCAAAATCGTCTGATCAAAAATAAGAGAAAGCCATTTAGCCAAAAAAAAAAAAATTAATATACTAATTTCATTTCAATAATTTATGTGCGGAGAGCCAAAATCAAACATGCATTAATTCAAAAACGTTCAGAAATTAAATAAAAAAAAACTATTTTTTTTTAACTGAAAGTAAGGAGCGACATTAAAACTTAAAACGAACAGAAATTACTCCGTATATGAAATGGGTTGTCCCCTCCGGGTCCCACGCTCTTTACGCTAAAGTTTTTAATTGTTTTAAAAAGTAGAATTGTTGCAAAGAGTCAAACTTTAGCGTAAAGAGCGTGGGACGCGGAGGGGACAACCCATTTCATATACGGAGTAATTTCTGTTCGTTTTAAGTTTTAATGTCGCTCCTTACTTTCAGTTAAAAAAAATTAGTTTTTTTTTATTTAATTAACAATCACAAATCAAAGAGGTATAAAGGTATCTATATCCATAAAGTTTGAGAGGGGGCTTGGGCCCCGGATCCATATGATTATTTAGACTGAAAAAGGTACATTTATTAACAACGTTATCAGGTTAAAGGGGTTTGAAAAAAAGAGAATTTTCAACTGAGAGCTCTCAGTTTCTTCTAGAAGGGAAGCTTCTTTAGACAGAACTGGCTCCTGGAGAGTATTACCACCCTGTCATCTTTGTGCAGGTAAGCATTTGAATGCAATCTGTTATTAAATCAAAAGATTTCTTCAATAAGAGGACGCTTTCAGCTTTCTGTGTCCATATTTCAGAATTGTGTGTTTTAACGCAACCGCGGTTTTCGTCACCCAGGAAATCTTGCATCATCAAGAGGATTAGTTGGGTCAGAACAGACAGGCTAGGTTTGTCTATGTCTATGTTTTTGTCTATATCTGTGTCTATGTCTGTTCTTATGTCTATGTCTATTCTGACCTACCTGAATTAAAAGGTGGCGAAAAACATATGGTAGTGAAAAACCGCGGTGGCGTTAAAATACTGTTGACGTATTTTATGCCTACTCCAAATTTATTTATCCAAATAAAGGGAAGATCAGAAGTTATCCACGCTCTAAATTAATCTGAAGGAACTCTACTGGGAAGTAAAGAAACATAGACATAAAGAAGCAGTCTTTTTAGATTTTTCCTACTTATCCCCCCCCCCACACACACAAATCTATCACACAGTCTATCGAAGAGAAATTTAGTGTGTAGCTTCGAATATTGTCTATGCTCTCATACGTTCATAAAATATTCTTCAGTTTATCAAGATCAGCTTGCATTTTTGCCATCTTTTTGGACTTTTGGATGTACTATGTAACTTAATCTCTATGGGTTCTTTGGTGGGTTTCTTTACAGAGGTTAAAATAACACCTTCCTTATTCCTTTGTAATTCTGAAATATCCAAATTACACAATAGCATAATTATATTGTTATCTTTAAACAAAAGATGCTTGTGTTATATAATTTCTTGTCAAAAGATAAGTATGTTGCATCACCATGGATATGAGGATTTATCTTAATATTATATCAGCTACTATAGGCAAGAGTTCGTTCTTTACTATAAAAAGTATGTGTTTAGTTAAGATCGATCATTACACACAGGAAAAAAACCTTCAGCTTTTCTTAGCAGAAACTACTAGAGCCAACTACGCTGTCACCACTGTTAATCACACCCTTTTAAATATGCTATCATCTTGCATATCAAAATGCAGTTTTTCGTTAAAAACATTTTATTTTAAATATTTTTTTAATTGCAAAAGGCACTATATGTAGTAATTTCCTTTAAAATGAGCCATTAAACAACTCTCTATGATTTCCCAGTGCTCAACTAGCCGCGGAGAAGAAAAACGAAAAAAAAGATGCTTCCGATGCAAAAAATTTGTAGCTTGCAACCACGACCCTTGTTCTTAAAGCCAATAGATTTTCCTTCTTGTTCAAGCCAAGAGACTATAAGTTTCTATGATAGGGTCTTAGGTTAAAGCGATTCTAACGATCTTTTTTTTCAGGAGAAGCTTTGATAAACGAAGTGTAAGGAAGCTTAAGCTGCACTTTTGAGACGATATATTGATTTTTCCTTCTTCTTTGGTTTGTTGACTATGGAAAGATATATGAGAACCGGACTAGTCGATCGAACCTGTGAATTTAAGGTTTTGGCTGTAAGCGTAACACAAAGAGAATATCTCTTTCAAAAAATGTGTATCTAAAGAGTAAAATACTCTTTCAATTGTGAAAAGTTTGAGCAAATCTGGAAAAGAAACGCAAAAGATTGGGAACCAATCAAGAACCAATCAATTCATAGCTTGCAACCACGATTCATGTTCTTCAAGCCAATAGATTTTCCTTCTTGTACAGCCAAGGGACTATAAGTTTCCATGTAAAATTATAGTTTAGTGGCTTCTTACTATCGAGAGTTAGGTTAGGTTAGGAAAATGAAACTTTCGGGAATGGGTCCACAGGCTAAAGTATGTCCCGGGAAGGTATTTTTAAGTACCTATCTCCACTCCCTCTCCCTCTAAAGGGTCCTGACCTTTAAAAATATGTGTGTTATAAAAGTGAAACCTTGCAAAATAGATCTTCTGCTTGAATGAAGTACAACAAAATTATTTTCAGCTTTACAACTTTGCTCAATCCCAAGTTATAAGGTTTTAAATTTATGCAAATACATTTCCTAAGTTTTGAAAAAAAACATTGATATGGCTCAGAATTTTACTCTAATAACAAGAATTGCATTTTCAGAACTAAAAGTAGAGAGAAAGCAAGTGGTAACTGAACTGAACTGAAAACTAAGGTAAAGTGTTGTTTTGTCAAAATTTCAATGGGTTTTTCAATTGACCTGTCATGTAGGCGAATTTCAGGGCCCTCTAGGTGGAGAAGGAGTAGAGGTGAGTACTTTTAAATACCTTCCCGGGATGTACTTTAGCCAAAAGTTTCTATTTCCTATCCTAACCTATCCTAACCCCTTTCCGAGATAGCAAGAAGTCACTAAACTAGAAGTTTACCAGTTTCCATAATAGAGTTTTAGGTTAAGGCGATTTTATTGGTGTGCTTCGAGTTTCGAGCAGAGACCATTTTCAGGGGGTTTCACGCTATTTTGTGGGTTACTACGGGCCATGTTGGTCTTTTACTAGATTGCAGAGTATCTGGGCTAGGATACCGTCTACCTATATACCTATACTTATTTCTACCTGTCTGGGCATTGAAATGCTCTAATAGAAATACCATGTTTCTACCTAGGACCCTATCTATTTGCTCCTGTTGCTTAAGTAAAATTTATCTGAGTCACTACTATTCTCATTAATCGGTTCTACGGGGGGATATACTACTATGACTGATACCTTGCACTTAAAATGAGTGACTAACATTCTACTATTAATATCTTCCAAACCTAATCAAGACTTGGCGGCTTCCTTATTCATCATGAGCTCTATTTCCTGCCTCTGCACTCTGTCTTTCCTGCCTGATTAAATAAATTCTCTATTGCCTAATTTTACGTTTCCTACACCCGGGATTTGAGATACTGAAACTTCTAATAAGATCAATGCAAAACGTATCAATTCATCAGTCAAAATGTCGATAGGGTAATTTTTTAACGCTCTATTACATTTTTAAGTATCAATTATTATTTTTCAAATCATTAGAAATGCTATGACCTCGAGGGAAGCAAGAGGCCCATAATTAGTACAGGTCGAAGAAAACAAATCTTCTCGAGTTTACACGAAGCGCTTACGCCAGCTTAGAGCCTGACTGCGTGAAGTCACTGGGACTTCCTGTTGAATGGAGGCTTTGTGCATTCCTGAGCGCATCTTAGTCACAAAATAGTTCCTTATGTTTCGCGAGTCTCTTCTATCAACAAGAATGGAAATCATGCGCAGACAATCTCAAGCCTATTGCATCCGACTCATTATATATATTAAATAGCTCCTTACTGCAAGTTAGGAGCGACGTTAAAACTTCAAACGAACAGAAATTGTTCCCTATATGAAAGAGGTTGTCTCCCCTTCAACGCCTCGCTCTTTACGCTAAAGTTTGAGTCTTTGTCACAGCTCTACTTTTTAAAACAATAAAAAAAAACTTCAGCGTAAAGAACGAGGCGTTGAGGAGGGGACAACCTCTTTTATATACGGAACAATTTCTGTTCGTTTTAAGTTTTAATATTGCTCCTTACTTGCAGTTAAAAAAACTTTTTTTTAATTTAATTCCTGAACGTTTTTGAATTAATGCATGTTTTGATTTTGGCTCACCAAACAGGAATAATTAAAACGAAATTCGCACATTAGTTTTTTTTTTTGCTAAATAGCTTTTTTATAGTTTTGATCGGACGATGTTGATAAAACAAAGGGGCGGGAGAGGAGTCCTAGTTACCTTCCAATTTCTGGTTACTTAAAAATGCAACAAGAATTTTTATTTCTTACAAACGTTTTCACTAGTAATAAATATACGTAACTTACGAATTAACTTACGCATTGAACGTCTATATTTGTGTATTTTTATTACGTATATGAAGGAGTTCACCCCGTCGTCAATACCTTGCTCTTTATACTAGAGCTTGAATTTTGTCCCAATTCTTTAAGAATGGCCCCTGAATCACAAAGGCCGTAGAATAAATATTTGAAATTACTAAAAATACTTTAGCGTAAAGAGCAAGGGATTGTGGAGGAGACGGGCTCCCTTATATACGTAATATTTTCTGTTCGTTTTATGTTTTAATGCTGTTCATTACTTCCAGTTGGAAGAAAATATTTATTGTCTCTTTTTTAAATAATTGCTATAAAATCCTGCCCCCCTTCATGGAAATTATCTTCCCTCATGATAATTTCCCCCGTGAAAATATCCTCCCACGTACCCCCCCCCCCCAACCGATAAACCTAGACCCAACACCACAAGTACCCCTGAAAACGTCTGTACACTTCACAATAACTATTACTGTATGTAAACAATGGTCAAAGTTTGTACCTTGCAGCTCCTGCCTCGGGGACTGTGGGGGATGAAGTCGTCCTCAAAGACATAGTTGTTAGGTTTTCGACTAAGCTGAACAGAATGGCTATCTAAAAATTTTGACTTGGGGACTTTGGGGAAAAATGAGCGTGGGAGGGGACCTAGCTGCCCTCCAAATTTTTAGGTCACTTAAAAAGGGCACTAGAACTTTTAAGTTTCCGTTAGGACGAGTCCTCTCGCGACATTCTAGAACTACTGGATCAAGACGATCACCCCTGAAAAAAAACTAACATTCAAACACGCATCAGTGATCTGCCTTCTGGTAAAAAATACAAAATTCCAAAAATACAAAACAATATGGGGTGTTTCCTCCATTTTCTAAAATAAGGCAAATTTTTTTAGGCTCGTAACTTTTAATGGGTATTACTAACTTGATGAAATTTATATATTTGAAATCAGCATTAAAATTCGACTCTTTTGATGTAACTATTGATATCAAAATTCTGTTTTTAGAGTTACGGTTACTATTGAGCCGGGTCACTCCTTATTACAGTTCGTTACTACGAACTGTTTAATTATGCCTAAAAAGATAATACTACTGGTTCTGGACGCTTACCCCCCAGGAAAAAAACCCTCTGAAAACGCTGCTGCAGAAAATACACCCCTCCCCCCTGGGAAATATCGGATATCCTTGCATTATTTAAAAAACGATCAGAAATTATTTTTTTTTTTTTGAAATGAAATGAAGGAGCAACAGTAAACGAACAGAAATTATTACGTATATGAGGGGGGTCGTTCCCTCGTCAAGACCTCGCTCTTGGCGCTAAACATATTTTTAGAACTTTTAAAAAGAACTATTTATTCTAATTAAACGACTTTTGCGATTCTGGAATCATTCTTAAAGAATTGGTATAAAATTTGAACTTTACCACACAGAGTGAAGTAATTTCTGTTCGTTTTAATGTTGCTCCTTAATTTCAGTTGAAAAACTTGCTTTTTTATTTAATTTTCGCACATACGCCATGGCCAGCGTGTTTCCTTATGCATGTTAAGGAAAATAATCGACTTCTAAACACAGAAAAATTAATTATCCTTGTATATCAGGTGGGCAGCTAAAGATTAACCTGAATAAACATAAGTCCTTGATGTTGAGAATGAACCCTAAAATACAACAGGTCTACGTCACAGGTAAACGAAGTGAAATTGCATTAAAACAAGAGCTAAGAGCTCATATAGTATGAACTCCAGCAAAAATCTAAGAATCAATAGATTGCTTTAAAAGGAAAATCAGAAGCTTAATGCCGTCGGGATTTAAAATAAGTGCTCTGAGTCATGAGGTCCTTTTAAATATCGAAATTCATTAAGATCCGATCACCCACTCGTAAGTTAAAAATACCTCAATTTTTCTATTTTTTCCTCTCCTTTCAGCCCCCAAGATGGTCGAATTGGGGAAAACGGCTTTACCAAGTCAATTTTTGTAGCTCCCTGACACGACTACCAATTTTCATCGTCCTATCACGTCCAGAAGCACTAAACTCGCCAAAGCACTGAACCCACCCCCTAAATCACACAAAGAGAGCGGATCCAGTCCGGTTACGTCAATCACGTATCTACGACATTTATAAGCGTTTTCCAAGATTTCCGGTTTCCCTCTCCAACTCCCTCCAATGTCAACAGAACTGGTCAGGATTTGAAATAAGAGCTCTGAGATATGAGTTCCTTCTAAATATCAAATTTAATTAAGATCCGGTCGCCCGTTCTAAAGTTAAAATACCTCAATTTTTCTAATTTTTCCAGATTAACAACCCCCAGCTCCCCTAAAGAGAACGTATCCGTTCCAATTATGTCAATCACATATCTATAGCGTGTGCTTATTCTTCCCATCAAGTTTAATCCCGATCTCTCCACTCTAAGTGTTTTCCAGGGCTCCCGGTTTCCAAGATTTCTGGTTTCCCCCTCCAGCCCCCAATGTTACCAGATCTGGTCAGGATTTAAAATGAGAGTTCTAAAGCACAAGTTCTTCTAAAGGTCAAATTTCATTAAGATCTGATCACCCGTTCGTAAGTTACAAATACCTCCTTTTTTTCTAATTTTTCCGAATCACTCTCCCCCCCCCCAGCTCCACCAAAGAGAGCGGATCCGGTCCGGCTATTTCCGTCATATACTTTGGACTTATGCTTATTCTTCCCATCAATTTTCATCTTGATCTCTCCGCTTTCAGCGTTTTCCAAGATTTTCAGTCCCCCCCATGACCCTGGATCCGGTCGGGATTTAAAATAAGAGATCTGAGTTGGAGGTCCTTCTAAATATGAAATTTCAATAAGATCCGATCACCCCTTCTTAAGTCGAAAATACTTCATTTTTTCTAATTTTTTGAATTGACTTCCCCCCAACTCCCCCAAATAGAGTGGACCCGTTCTGGTTATGTCAATCACGTATTTAGGACTTGTGCTTATTTTTCCAACCAAGTTTTATCCCGATCTCTCCACTCTAAGCGTTTTCTATGATTCTAGGTCCCCCCCCAATGTCACCGGATCCGGTTGGGATTTAAAAAAGAGCTGTGAGACACGATATCCTTCCAAATATTCAGTTTCATTAAGATCCGATTAAACCTTCGTAAGTTAAAAATAACTCATTTTTTTTTTATTTTTCAGAGTTAACCCTCCCCCTCCCCAGCTCCCCCAAAGAGGGTGGATCCATTCCAGTTATGTCAATCACGTATATAGGACTTATGATTATTTTTCCCACCAAGTCTCATCCCGATTCCTCCACTCTAAGCGTTTTCCAAGATTTTAGCCCCCCCCCCCCGAACTCCCCGCAATATCACCAGATCCAGTCGGGATTTAAAATGAGAGCTTTGAAACATGATATCCTTCCAAACATCAAATTTCATTAAGATCCGATCACTCCTTCGTAAGTTAAAACTACCTCTTTTTTTAACTTTTCAGAACTAATCCTCCCCCCCCCCAACTCCTCTAGAGAGAGTGGATCCGTTACGGTTATGTGAATCACGTATCTAGGACTTGTGATGGGTTTTCTCGCCAATTTTCATCCCGATCCCTCCACTCTAAGCATTTTCCAAGATTTTAGGTCCCCACCCCTAACTCCCCGCAATGTCACCGGATCCGGTCGGGATTTCAAATAAGAGCTCTGAGATCCAATATCCTTCCAGACATCGAATTTCATCAAGATCCGATCACCCGATCGTAAGTTAAAAATACCTCATTTTTTCTATTTTTTTCTGATTTAACCGTCCCCCACTCCTCCCCCCCCTCAGATAGTTGAATCGGGGAAATGACAATTTCTAATTTAATCTAGTCTGGTTTCTGATATGTCTGACAAATTTCATCGTCTTAGCTAACCTGGAAATGCCTAAAGTAGCAAAACCGGGACAGACAGACCGACAGACCGACATAATTTGCGATCGCTATATGTCACTTGGTAGATACCAGTGCCATAAAAACAGACCTTTTCAAATGAAAAGTAGAATATTAGCAAATTTGTTGCACTGATAAAATACTTTCAGTGCAGTATTGTAACATCTTGCCTGATATAAACAATCAGAGGTGTTGTCAGTAGGCCCAAATACAACAGAACAAATACCAAATACAAATACAACAGATACAAAAGCAAATACAACAGAAATAAGGAAGCGCATTTGACTGAGTTTCTATCCTCCTGCGAAAAGAAACCAAATTGTCAAAGATGAAGAAAAATCTAAGTTAGCTTAGTATGGCTGTCTTATCTAGCAAAAACCATGTCTAGGGGGTAAAGACTAAGTTTGTCAATGGGGATTCACGCTTGAAAGTATTTTTGAGCCTTGATTCAGCGTATAAAAATCTGGTTTATTAATCAAAATTTCCAGTTTTAGCCATACAGCTTAGGGCCTGGTCAGCCTTGCCAGTTTTGACTTTAACGGTCGATGTCCGACTTGCACTAGCTCTCTAATAAGTATAATATAATTAACTTTAATTTTAACTTCATTTAGTCCTCTTTACGTCAGTAAGAAATTTTCCAGTCCGTAGATTTATCAGTGGTTTATTAGTTTTATCCAAGGTATATATATATATATATATATATATATATATATATATATATATATATATATATATATATATATATATATATATATATATATATATATATATATATTACAGGTGAATGAGCGAAATTCCTTTTTCTCTGCTTGGATTTAATTAGCTTTGTCAATTTCACGCAAGGTTTGATGGTAAAAGTTAAGGATACGTTAAATTAGGATATAATTCTCAGAGATGTATCAAGAACCTTACCCAACCTCAACTTCACCTGTCATCATCAAACCTCGCATAAAGCAGAAAAACCTGACTGGCAAAGCTAACTAAATTCGAGGAGAAAAAAAGGTATTTCGGATATTCATCGGTGAATGTCGACTTTCTCCAATTTTGGTATTTCATAATATCAAATACATGGTTAGCTGACCCTCCCCCCCCTTATCACACAAAAAATTGTAAATCGAAGGGGTCAATATTCTATCCTCCCATATCTGGCTGAAACACTGAGCCTTACTAACATATACTCAGACGAGCCACTACGGTGGGGTGGGGGGAGGGGTTGTGTGCGTGAATCGAAATTAGTGGATTTATTTTTCTTATCAGTGATATCCTTACGTTCAAACACATTCTTCTTGGGCTAAGAAATAACATTATACATTTATTGCTAGTGGTACTCGCCTCTTAAATTACTTAAATACTTATTTATAATACTACTTACTTAATACTTAAAGGTTAAATTTAATGCTTACTTAAATTACTCAAATAATATATGGTTGACATAGACAGCGCAAAAGCGCTGCCTAATTAAAGAGAAATGTGGGCACAATGTCTTGTTTTTTTGTTGTTTTTTTTTGGGGGGGGGGCCTTACCATGGCACTTCGTATCGAAAGTCCTCTGGGCAAGGGTTGTAAGTTATTCACTGGGCATATAAAGTTTTTACAGAAAGGGTGGTCGTATAAGCTACGAAGGAGGCTCATCGGATTGAAAATCAGATGTTCTAGTTCCCTTTTTAAGAGTCAAAATAATCGGGAGCACCCCCCTGCCTTATATGTAATATTTTCCACACATGTATCTGATTTGAATCCAGAGATGCATCTGGCCTTTTGTTGTCACATAAACTTCAAATAAGGTTCATTCGATTGAAAATTGAAAGGGCCTTTTTTAATAGTCAACAGTGACTGGAGGGTAACAAGCCCTCTCCCCCACGCCCATCAATTAAAAAAAAAACACCTAATCAAAATTTTGAGATAGCCATTTTGTTCAGTGTAGTTGAAAGGCCTGAAAATTATGTCTTTGAGGATGGCAACCCCCCTCTCACAGTCCTCACCGCGAGGGTTATCAGTTATGCTCCGAGGGCATATAAGAGTTATGGAAAGGGTGATTATATAAGCTCCCGAGGGGGCTCATTGGATTGAAAATCAGATGTTCTAGTTCCCTTTTTAAGAGTCAAAGTGATCGGGGGTACCCACTCCCCCTCCCCCTATAGGTCTTATTTTCCACAAATGCATCCGATAAAAATTGAGATTACCATTTTCTTCAAAAATACTCCAAAGATCATATAATAAGGCCTTTGAGGTGGACAGAATTCCAAAGAGCAAGGTATTGACGAAGAGGTGCACCCCCTCATACAAATAATTACTTCTGTTCATCTTAAGTTTTAATGTCGCTCCTTCCTTTCAGTTAAAAAAACCTGTTTTTTTTGTTTTTTTTGTTTAATTCAAAAACAGGATTCTAATTACTGCATTGAAGAAGTTTGTAATCCTATTACCAGAGAATTTTTATTGTCAAATTATTACTATGATAAGTGTGATCAGTACGAAAATACCTATCCAGGTACGATTTCAAAAAACCCTACACGGAATTTTAGCTCATATCTAAGAGACTGGTATCGTCGTGCTTTAAAGTTATTTTGGGAGGGAGAGCCTGGTGTACGCTTCAACGGTTGGAACAAAAGGAGAGCATGGTTTTTAAACATTGTGAAGACAATGTTCAATATGGCTTAAATAACGACGAAGACCACACTGCCTTTCCATCACAAACACCAAAAACAAGAAGAACAATAGGGAATTTTTTTAAGACAGTGGGAAACAAATTAGAATGAATATTTCGGCCCTATGTCGTCTCAGCAATACAAATAAAAAAAAAAACAACTTACGAGAGGATAAAATCAATAAAACTAAAATTAACAATTTTTCAAAACAGTCCCAGCATCCTTACCTCAGCGAAGTTCAACCAGGACTGAAAAATAAATTGTTATGAAACGAGGCAAGTCAATGAAATGAAAGAAAATGATTTAAAAACAGGTTTTTAATACCATTTTTAATTAAATTTGTGGCTAGTATTTTGTGGCTAGGATTTTCGAAAACATAGCTACTTAAAGCAGAATTATTTATTATTTTATTATTTATTTTTAATTATTATTCTAATAACATTACTTCTTTTTCTTTTGATTCTGCTTTAAGTAGCCATGTTTTCGAAAATTCTAGCCACAAAATACTTCTTGAAGAATCCGCCATTATTAGCAATGATCGAGGCATAAAGCAAGTAGTTCGAGAAGCAATTGAAATCAGACTTAAGATTAATAATAATATTCCCTTAAATAGGGGTTTAGGAGAATATTCACTGAATGCTTTATGCACAAATTTAATTAAAAATGACCTTACAAGATATTTCAAAAAACCACATTAACACAGAACCTGTCACAAATAGACCTATAAGATCAGCAGCGAAAAAAGCTAGCCTGGCATTAAAAACCTGTTTTTAAATCATTTTCTTTCATTTCATTGAATTGCCTCGTTTCATAACAATTTATTTTTCGGTCCTGGTTGAACTTCGATGAGGTAAGGATGCTGGGACTGTTTTAAAAAATTGTTCATTTTAGTTTTATTGATTTTATCCTCTCGTAAGTTGTTTTTTCTTATTTGTACTGCTGAGGACGGCCCTTGGACATAGGGCCGAAATATTTATTCTAATTTGTTTCCCACTGTCTTAAAAAATTCCCTATTGTTCTTCTTGTTTTTGGTGTTTGTCAATATGGCTATGAGCTTTCAGATTTTTATTTGGCAGCTATGGAGGGCCATTGTTCAATTGGGGATTTGCTGGAGATAGTGCACTTTATTGTTAGGGCACTGAAACTAATATTATATAGGTAGAGAAGTGACTTTTCCATCATGAAACAGATCAGTCGTAGGTTTGCCTACGTAAATCTTGAGAAATTCTTTGTAGGTATAGCCATGACTTGGGAAAACAAAATACAAAAGTGCATGAAACCCGTAGCTTTTCGTCGACAAATCTTGCACTCTCTTCTGGATTTGAACAATAGATTTTCCCTTGCTCTCAATAAAGGTCTTGATTTGGGTAGTGTTGATTCAGTATGGTAGGCTGAGAGGATGAAAAAATTGAACACTGCTTGAAAGAAACATAGCCAGAAACTAGTGTTTAAATTCGACGGACTACTAGTGACAATAATAATAGAACTGTTAATGCTTCGAAATTATTCAAGGAAATGCGAAGGTATGCAATAGGATTTGCATTTGAATATGTACGGATCCAAGTTAAATAAATTGATTATTTGATTTATATTCATGGCATCAAACCTTCTAGAACACTGTTATTGGGTGTGCTTTTCCATCAGGTTTTAAACTGATTTAGTGAGAATAGCGCAGTGCTCTCTGTCAATGGCTGAGCAAAACTATTAATTCGTGTAATACTCAAATCTTGAGTGCCCGATAATTCCAATACAATGATGCCATGAGTTTTGAACACATTAAATCGGTTATTGCATTTTTTAAATGTTGTGGATCTCGATCTAAAGACTGCATTGTCAACTAGTACAGGGTTATGTAGGATTTTTAATAGGACAAATTGTACAATGTGATTCAATTCACTTTACACACAAAATTCGGAAGTCCAAACATACCAAATTTGTGGGGAAGGAACTCTGAAGAAAATTTGCCGTTGAATAAATAAAGAATCAGTTTGGGTGCGTGAATCTGTGACTAATTGCAGTTGACTAGCTGTTGCATCTCTAAGTGCACTCACAGTCTCTGTACCTGCTGCGTATTCATATTCCGTGGTTGAACATCTCAATTTCTTATAAGACTGCTGAGTCATCAACATGAACTGTATTGAGCTCGTATAGTTTCATACATTAGGTGATTGACCTGATTGACCGGTGGGATTCTTTGTGCGGTAGATATTCCATTTCAATTTTTCTCACAAGTATATAGGAGAAGAAATCCCTTTTCTATCTAACAATTTCCTTTCTTTGTCGTTTCGTTTGTAGCTGTTTCTTTCTCTGTGGCAACTGTGATGTTTTTCGTTTCTGCCCTGAGTATATACTGATGGGGGGGGGGGGGTAATGTAAAGCAGGTCTGCATGCAAAATGTGTTAGCTACAATTTATGCATATTATGAAGTAAGAATTGTTTTCTGATTTCAAACTGTTCAAATACTTTACCCTCAAACCCCTAATGTGCAAAAATATAGCCCAAACTGTATATTTCCCATTTATTCTGTCACTTCTCTTTGTCTTTTTTTACGCTAAGGTGAAAGAAACTAGCGAAAGGAATCAGTTTACAGGGCTTCAATGCATGAATATCTTGAACGGTAGTGGGTTTACCATACGAGTAACCAAAGAAATTATTCTGCATATGTTGGGGGGGGGTGGTCTTCTGCCACCACTTTCATGCATGACACTTTCCAGGAAGCTTGAACTAGTGATCAACTGAAAGTAAATTGTTGCAGAAGGGGTACTGTCTCATTCCCCTTAAGCCTCCACTCTTTATACAGAACTTTGAATTGTTACTCCCAATAATTTAAGAATATGACTACTCAAACGAAAGAGATTGAAATGGGATATTGAGTTGTTGTTTTTTTTCTTACAATGCCTCATGAATGAAGGAGCTTATTACTACGCGTAATTTTTTAAACAGAAATATTTCCCATTCAGACCTAATTTTTCCTCAGATTTGCGTTTGCCCTCCCAAAATGATTCTTGTGATAACTGAGGATTATAGGGTGATTCATCACTACCTTATTTGAAAAACATCTGGGGCAAAACGGAAAGCAGACCGTCCAAGGTTGGGGTGGGAGGTAAGTAGGTAGGCAGGTAACTTTATTCACAAACAAAACTGTCAAACTTCATTCATCAGCTAAAAAGAAGGCCACAATGGCCTGTGAGACATCTAACACAGTCCATCTCTTTAAAACATTTCACTTATATCATCAAAAAATATTTAAATGAGATAAATTAAATACATAAAAAAGAGAAAAAACAAAAACTGATGGTCATTTTAATAAAATGGGGGAGGGGTGCTAATTGTTCGGAAGATGGGCCTTGAGGTGACGTTTCAGCTGAGGCAGGCCTTCTGATTCCTCTACTTGTTGTGGAAATGGATTCCAGACGATCAGTCCCATGTGTCTGATGTAGTCCCCGAAGCCGTGCCGAAAATATGTCGGCGCGCCGCCGTGAGGTTCGGTGGCGGCGGTCCGCCGATGAACAAGTGTCGCCGATTTTTATTTAGTCCTATATAGCTTATCCAAGTGAGTACACCTGGAACTACGGACGTTTTATTGTCTTTGCCATCTGTGGGCGATTTTCAGCGATTTTACGCTGAATTTAGCGATTAGTCACTGCCAAACGTTCGATGTTAGCTCCACATCGCGTGAACAAGCTCATTTTTATACGTGATAATTACAAGGTAGTCAAAGCTTTCAAAGGAATAATTTAAGCTTTTGCACTCAGCTACAATGGATCTTTTTTTCTTTTCTTTGTTATTATTATATACATTCAGTATTAAAGGGTATTTGGTATTTGAACACAGATTTCAAACTCTCAATCTTATGAATAGTCCTACACTCTTATCTTCTAGTCTACCGCTTGCTGAGTTAAGCGTAAATCTCACGATCTAGAAACCTCCACTAGTTTTTGCAAAGTCATGTCGTAAGGCGAATATTGTAGATCTAAGTAGCCTATGTATAAACACTGCCTAAACACTCGGACAAGATATTATATAACTAGGTAACGATGAAAGAAAGAGAATTCAGGGCTTATAAATACTGTGAAAAACGCTAAGAATTTCTATAAGACAGTATTAAAAATTCCAAAGAAAATTAAAAAAGTTACTGAAAAGTGCCTTAAAAATTGTGAAAACGCCAAAAAATACGTGGCGCGCCACCGATAGTTTTTCGGTGGCGCGTCGCCAAAAATTTTTTCGCCGCGCCGCCGACGACATAAATTCTCCCCGCCGCAATCGAATTAAGGTACAGTGACACTAAAACTTTAAAAGGAAGCACACTTTTTAGACACCGCAACATTCCCACTCCTCTTGACACTTTGCAGGAACTGGGTCATTGTGCGCCTTCCAACTCAGTTTTAAATCAAGAAGAAACCCGAGGAAACTTCTTGGGGAGGGTAACAAGATATTTGGATGGGACGAATTAGCAAATGTTAGTGTAAATTCAAAAAAAATCATGGAGGGTCATAACCATCTTGGATAAAACAGCCTGAAGTGAGATATATCTAATGAAGATTAAATCTAGTCAAATTTATTAGTCAAAGTTCTATTATTGGCGATTTGTATTGCATCGAAATATAAAAATTAGAAAAAAGGATGTATTCATAGTCATAGTGTTCAGGTATTTTAATCTTGCAGGTTTGAGGTCCAACATACTTTGAATGTGTAAGATAAAAGGGTTTTAAAGTTCCACTGGGTTGAACACGGAGAGCCTGAGTACAATGCAACTTGAACTTACTTGAGACACTTTTTAAACCTGGTGCATGAAAGCAGGACTTGGGAGATTTCCAAGTGTTACTAAGCTTTACCAGTATAACAGAAAATTTTCTATTATAATGGAAGAACCGAGCGTACTGAATCCGAAAGAACCTCAACACAACTACTCCATTTTAATTCAAATGTATTTACTAATTTCCAAATATAAATGCTAAACCCAGCGTGATGAACAGTGCATCCTCAAAAAGAACCTCAACACAACTATTCCATTTTAATTCAAAGTTTTACAACGATGCACCTGTCTCCTTTGAAACGCTTGACAGTAGAATTCGGTGATTTTGCAAATTGGTCTCCCATATTAAAAGGAAGATTACTTTGCACCAAAGATTAAAGGTTCTCTTTTAATAAATAGCTATACCAAAGAGACAAACCCAACTGAATCTCTTGCTTTCATGGATGATGAGGTAAGCATCCTAGACCAGCAAGTTTTTTAGACCCGCAAGATTCCTGGGGATCACCAAAACTCACAGACAAAATATAAGTAATACAACAGTAGTAATACAGATGCAGAAAATGTTCCTTTTTCACTTTTTTCGGCAACTCAGTTTTTAATAGGCGTTGGCAATCTTGGAAAAGTTCAATTAAAGAACAAATAGCAGAAAATTCATTCAACTTTTCTCTTTCGAGGTAGTTAGGACTACTTAAACATTTATTAAGAGTATTCAGTTTCACCTTTACTATCCATTCAGGTTACCTTTCATGAACTTTCCTGATAAGTAGTTATTTAAAAAATGAATTCAGGCTGCACCTCAAATAGCCTATGTATCTGGGAAGTTGTTTGTAGCAGTGGTTTTGGGCTTCATGGTCTGGAGGGAAGGTATACCTCATGAATATGAAATAAAAGGAGTTTCATGACAGAAAAACTGGGGGTACTACTCCCTCCCCAACTTAGAACTGCCACTGAGTGTTTCTGGTAAATTTAGAGTTTTTCTGTTAGCCTTCTGTCCTTGATAGGCTAGAATAGCCTATGAATTCTTTGCTTGATTGTTATCAGCGTGCAAGTGCAGCTATTGAGAAGGAAAGGTAAATGTTTAGTTTCATTGCAAGCTGTCTAAAATGGAAACTATACTGCAAAGCAGCATAGTTTCCATATTATAATAGGCTACTTTGAAATACTAATTCTAAGAGCACATCCATTTCTGGTTGGCCCTCCTCCTCCATTGGGCAAACTAAAAATGCATAAAGTGGGCTTGCTTAGAGGTAATATTGGTAAAATTCCAGTTTTTTTACTTTTGGCTATCTTGGAAAGGGGTTAGGTTAGGAAAATGAAACTTTCAGGGGTGGATCTAAAGGCTAAAGTATGTCCTGGGAAGGTATTTTGAAGTACCCACCTTCACTCCTCCCTCTAGAGGGCTCTGAAATTTGCCTACATGACATGTCTATACCTATTGAAATTTGAATAAACAACATTTTACCTTAATTTTCTGTTACCAGTTGCTTTTTCTCTGCTCTATCATTTGAGTAGAATTCTAAGCCATATCAATGTTACCCCTTTTTGAAATGGGATATCCAAAGGACAAACACTTGTCTTTCTTAGTTTATTAATTCTTCTTTCAATCTCAGATGGGGAAACAGTCGGGAAAAGAGGGGATGGGGCTCCTTCATTTTCCTAACCTAACCTCTTTCTGAGATAGACAAAAGTCAATCAACTATAATTTTACTATAACATTACCTAGCCCTATGGGCAGCAGGGTAAGGTTTGTATTCTATATTTATTTAATAAACTTTGAGTTTTTTTTTAGTTTTATCACTCTTTGTGGAATAAATATAGAATGCACACCTTGTTCTGCAGCCAACAGGGCCCGTGGACTAATACACTTTGCTTTATAGGTTTTGTTACCTGTAAGCAAGCCCACTTTATGCATTTTTAGTCTCATTAGAGAGGGATCTTAGAAAGCCAAAAAATGGATGCACTTCTCTAATAATGACAAAGAAACAATATACAATCATCAGAATCTTGCTATATGCAGTAATACACATTTTAGACAGCTTATGATGAAACTAAACATTCACCAAAGGAAACACTAACATTCTGAAAACCACTTTGAAAAATCCTAAAATAGTCCTACCCTAGACTACTTGCTTAGGCTTATAGCCTATCACCTTACCTTACTTAATCACCTTAATCCATCTGAAAGCTTTAAGGTCTTCCAGATCTGTAGTGCTCTTGAGTTGATGACTGCCAGTCAAACCTCCACTGCTTCTTCCCCCACTCTTTGTCAAGTTGGTTTTTTGAATCACTGGGTGGAGGAAGCACTGACAGTTTAATCTTTCAGTTGATAAACAAATTTGGCCCTATGAGGAGACTAATTGGTTTAAAGTGTGAATATCCACTTGGAATTGTTAATACTAGTCAGACAAAGATGTTTGAACAGGATTCATAGCCCATTCTTTAAAAAAATACCACACAACTGATAGACAAGGGACCCCCTCCCCATAAAGAATTTTCTCCTCTAAAAAGCACTCAAGAAAAACACATAAAAAGCAAATATCTAGATATTCTAGTTATATCTTTTTCTTTGCATAGTAGTCATCCTATTTGTGCTTAAAAAAAAAAAAAAAAAAATTATCCTCCTTGTAAAATCCTGGGTTTCTTTCACCAGGACAAAAACAAGAAAACAGGCAATATAGAGAAGGACAAGAAACAGACTTTGTGAAAAAAATGCATAACAAGCTCTTGATAGCTAGGTGAGAAAATCAATAAGTTCCTATTAAATCAATCTGTCTTGCCAGTGTCAGTGTCTGCCATTAATGACATTTTTTTAAAATCAATAAATCAATCTGTATGGCCAATATTTTGGATTCCTCCATCATCTAAAGATATATTACTGCAAAAAAAATAATAAAAAAATTAAACAACAAGAAGGAGAACAAACTTTATGCAAAAAACTGATTACAATGCTATATATTCATTTATGCTTTCTTTGTTGTCTTTAGGCAATTTTTTAATCAGTTCCTCTTCCAGAGTTAGGAAATGGATAGCAGCATTCCTCCAATGTTCTCATCTTCCCCTCCACCATTTGAGGAAAACTTACATGAAGATGATGATGAGGATGATCAATTTAGTGATTTTGGCAAATTTTCTGTTCTGGATGAGAAGTTTGATCCAGGTAAGGCTTAAAAAAAAAACATATATCTCTTTCTTGCAAATTTTACTTCCATTTCACAGCAATAGTATGGAGAATATAGTAAAAATTAAATAGATTTTGATATCAATAGAGGTTAATCATTGTCCTAGAAACAGCTAAGAATTCCTTCCAATGGTGGTAGAGCAGCCAGTTAGGGAAATGGGGTGTCAAAATTGATTGTATCTTGTATTTACACCTCTTTTAGGGTTTTTTCTAGAGTTCTCTTAAAAGGGGATTTTACAGAACTTCAATTGGGCACATGTCCTGTGAATTTTGAAGGTTTTCAATGTGCTGAACTTTTGGCAATTTGTTAGCTAATAAATTCTACCACCAACTCAATTTGGTTTGATGTGAGTTATATAAGAGCAATAATTGAAGTTTTTGGTTCAAAAAAGTTTTTATTTGTCATCTAGTGTAACTGTTTACATAGGGTGTAAATATACATTAAACACAGTATTTTCCCATTAAACACAGTTTATACAATAATATATTAGCATTTATTTTGTTGTGAAATTGAGTTGCTTCTGATTTTAATAAATATTTGTCTGACCCTAGGTTTGGCTGATTGCCCATGTGAATCTATCATCAAAAAGGGTAGTATAGGCAGAGAACTACCAGCCATTTAGAATAACAAATATCTGCTGCAACTTTCAAGAAAGAATTGGAAATGCATGCATCTTTAAACATCATACTCTATACATTCTTAAAGTCCCTGAGTAGCATGCAAGTTTTGATATCTTACCATTTTCCTTTTGTATTCCTGTAATCCAAGGGCAATAATTCATAGATCTAATGGAAACTATAAGTTTCAATTTACAAATACAGAAATATAGCTCGCTAACCCTTAACTAAGCTTCTAAGCTTTAGGGACCTAACCAATGTTGTTGTTAATAAATTTGCTATTTGCAAAATTTGAGTATCATTATTATATAAGGGTGTAAATATACTGACAAGTTTTTTTTTTTTTTTTTTTTACCAGGTCAGTAACACAGAAACCATTAACTGAAGTTGGTTAGTGTAGCTCATTTACAAATGACAAAAAAAAGAAAAAAAAAATCAGAACTGACCTCCATGGAACTCTAAATAATGTATTACCAGTATGTAATATTAGTCAGTCACATGTTGCCTCCTATCAGATAGAAAAAACTCTTGAAAGACTAAAAAGTATTTCAATGGATTTATATACAGTAAAATTTAAATAAAAGGTAAGGGTTAACCACATCAAAAGTCTTTATAAAAAAAAATGCACTTACTTTATAATCATTATGTATGCTTTATGACGGAATAACACCGAACTAGCAGGAACATGCTTCTGCCAGCTTTCAAAGTGACTAAAAAGTATTTCAATGGATTTATATACAGTAAAATTTAAATAAAAGGTAAGGGTTAACCACATCAAAAGTCTTTATAAAAATTAAAAAAAAACGCAATTACTTTATAATCATTGTGTATGCTTTATGATGGGATATCACCGAACTAGCAGGAACATGCTTCTGCCAGCTTTCAAAGTGATCTGATCACATTTTTGGGCAGGCCAAGTACTATGAGTTTGAAATTTAATTCTTGAAAATATCATTTTTCATTGTTACCTGACAACAGAAAGCATAACTGTCTTGTTTCAGACATGAAAAGTAATCCTCTTCAACTTATAAAGGTAGACACTTAAAGAAGTCCAAGTGTCCTTTTAAATAAGATTAGATGAAATGTTTCACTGTACCATTAGTTAAAATTGCAATTATAAGAGGAAAGGTGACATAGCTATTACATATTTGCCGCTAAAAAAAGGTCTACTCTTTATTCTTTTTTTTGTTAATTACAAAACACGGAAAAAGACTAAATTCAGTTTCCTCGGATATAGAATTGCCCAGTGTTGGAATTACCAATCAGAGCAGAGGATTCCTCTGTCTGAGAAAGTGCCTTTACAAATACAATGCTGAAATTTTATTCTATTTGAAAATTTTGCAATCATTTGTAAATTATCTTTAGTTAAACCCTGTTTACATGTTTTCCTAGCTAGGCATCATCATTTCGGACCAACTAGGACACAGTGTAAAAGAAAAAACACATAATGTTTGGTTATGATTAAGACTAGACAAAAACGTCTAGGTGTAAGTGTGAATTGGACTACGCATGCATTGGAACTGGACTTTAGAGACACGCGAACAAGAAATACTGGTTCATACTAACATATTGGTAAAAAGAACTCTTTGCCAAGTGACGGATTATGGATTTGATAATTAAGAAATACGTTGATATAGTTTAAACTCGAAGTTGTATTAAAGTGAAATTTAGAAAATCGGTTCATTTCTCATATGCAGCTTCATTTTCCAAGGAAGGACGTTTAAGTTTTTTCCCATTCTTCCTTCCTTCCTTCTCTTTTCTAGCCTGAGTCTATATCTTTTATTTGGTAAATGCCTTAGGGGCTGCATGTGGTCAAGAAGATTTCTTGAAGAATCGTTATAAGAAGAAGTTTCTCAGATGATTTTTATCCAGAAATAACAAATCTAACCCATTGGTGACGCAATCGTACCAAAACTACCGAAACCCTGGTTACACAATGCCCAGGTCGCACTTAAGCTTCACTTAAAAAAAAAAACCGTAATAATTATGAACAATCTCGTTTTCACTTGAATTTACCGTCACTCTTGCGCCGATGAGACTGACTGTGACCCATTTAAATCGTCCACTTCTTCAGCTCTTACAGTTGCGTTAAAACTGAAGATTTAATTTGAATGCAAAACCAAAGGGTCTTTAGAAAAGAAAGTTACAACGGAGTGGCATATTGAGAGTTTTTTGCTAGCTCAGAAAGCTGTCGTTCTTGGTGAGTGAAACTGTTGCAAATTGCTTTACAGACTAAATATGAGAGTTTCTTTTAAAATGGATGTACTGCCTAAATTAAGAGCTAATAGAGTTTTTTCAAGCTCCTGATTCCACTCCTTTTGTACTTGTAAGACTGCATAGAATATATGAAAATAGGTATTAATTTGGTAACAAACACAGCTATTAATTCCTGGGAACTGCTTTCCCAAGACACAGTATAATCCAAAGTTTTTTTTTTAAAGTAAAACAGATATAACTTGTAGTATAAGAGGAGAATAAATTCTATATACATAACGATATTTTTTCCCTGTGTATGTGTGGCGGGGCAGACAGTTGTATTCTGCTGTTAACCGTGCTAAACTTAACACTAAAAAGCAGGGGTGGGATTATATATTTCAACCCTAATAACAGAGAAACAAAGTTGTAAGAACAGTTCGTTATACATCACAACAGAATATCGTCAGAAATCCATTTACTTATGTTCTTGGTACTCAGGTGCTCAATTTTCTTATGGTTTTGCTGTTGATCCAATATTACCACTTGCTTGTTTCTGCCTCTGCAATGTCTCTGCTGTGGCTGTGTACATTGAGGGAGGGGGGAGGTGTCAATAAATAAAAATTCTAGCAAAAATTCAGTTGTGTAAGACTCAGAAAACAAACCATTTTCCTCATAACGTGCATAGTTGGACTAGAAGTCAGTAAACGCGGGATCGACCTTACCAATAATCTTGCGTTTAAGATCGTTGAATCGTCTGTGTCATATTTTCTTATTTCGCCAATATTATTGGTAGTAAGTCATAGGCTATGGGGTTGTGGTTTTTCCGGACCGTTTGTCTGGTTGTCGATGATTTTGGTCTTCTAAAAACATCAGTGTCGTGGGCTTTCTTTACGACCAAGTTCGAAATATGCTACCCATGTTTCGATAGTTGGCCGTGAAAAAAACTCTTCCAGCGTTGCGTATAACCCAGCCTTTATCTGTGAAGAAAATGAATCTTTGGTTTAAAGGAATTCTATTTCGCAATTTTTTCATACTTGCAACATAGCACCACTTGATAAATTTATAAATCATGGATTAAAAATAACATATATTGTCACTGTATAATTTTTTGACTGTATTAAAGAAAGATGAGGTTTTTATGAGGGTATTAAATAGATGGCAGTAAAAACAATAATTTTTGAGTAGTCTGAAAACTTATCTTCCGATCATTACAATTTTAGATTTTATGACTAATAAATGTTTTTAATATGATACTGATCATAATTTATCGCCATGGATGTATTGTCGCACGCTATGGATGTACCATAACGAAGAATGAAAAGCCATTCAATTTCTTTATGGTTTCAGATTTTCCTGAAGACATTCCAAAGTCAAATATCAACCTGCCTCTCCACCCCACGTTAAACCATGAAATTAAACCACAATTATATATTGACTTAAACAATCACAGTGACACATCAGACCATATTACCCGAAAATTTTCAACAAAATCAACTGATAATGAGCAACTTTCATTGAATTCTAATTATGGTATTCCTGAAGATCCAAGGTCAATCGATTGCAGTAGTGAGATTCCAATAAATGATTCTACCTCTTCTGAAAGCAATTCTGAGAGACACGAAAATTCCGACCCTAAAGTAGAATTACCTGACAATAGTGTTTTAAGTATTGGTGAAGTGGAGACTGCTAACGTGATTGTCATTCAACCCTTGGATGCAGAAGCTAATATCAATATGATTGAAGCTCAACCCCCTCTCAGTAGTGCATTAGTTAAAGATAAGAATAGTAATATTTTAAGTGATTGCTTCTCTGATCAATTTGAAAATAGTGATTTAGGAATAAATGAAGTCATACATGATCAGATTGTGACATCTACTGAAGTGCTTTTGGAAGAAGAAAAAGAAATTTCCATTGAACCTGATCAAAAGATAAAACCAATGACAGACGAAACTACCAGACCAGCCTTACTGACTTTGACTAATTTACCTGCTAATGACAGCCCAAAAATTGAAATATCAGTAGCTCAAGATGAACAAATTGCTCAAAAAGAACAGGACCACTCTGCTGATTTTGAGGAATTCTTTGATACCAGGCCACAAGTTGCTAAACATGAGGATTCAACCAAAAAATTGCATACCTCTGATCATATAGAAGATTTTGGGAATTTCGCCACTTTTGATGTTTTTAGTCAGCCAAAAACTGTCTCGAATTTTAGTGATGAAGATTTTGATGATTTTGGAGATTTTGTTGAAGTTTCAGAAGTAACTGCTGAGAAAGTTGAACCAAAGGTTAGATTTTAGTACTTCCTATAATGCCCTATCAATTATTGTACCTTAATCAGTAAGTTTCCCTACATATCCGAAGATTATTGTAAAATATTAATTATGGCGTATTTAACAGAGTTTTTTTTTATCTGTACATCGCAAATTCTCTCTAAATAGTCACCATTTATTGGAAATAAATTAAAAAAATATTTTGAAAAAAATAGTTAGGTAGAGTGGGTACTGTGCTAACTTGGGATTGGTAAACCAGGCTCAACAAAATGATATCAACAAAGAAACATGCAATACCATTTCTAACTTCAAGTTTTACAGAGACTCTTATTTTATCTCTTCTTATTTTTTATTATTATTATTTTTTTTACTTCTTATCAAATATTTGGATCTTTCAAAATTTAAAACTTAATAGTGTTTGGATTTTTCTACGGTTAAATTTGACTTAGTTCAAGACAGTAAAGGTTTATTTATTATGCAAGAGGAGTGGGGGTGGTGATTTAAGCTTGTTTAAATCCTTAAATTGCCCTTCTTATTCACCTAATTGTCTAAACATCCATCGCCTAGGTGATATAAGAAACATTTTTATTAAGTGTCGTCATGCCCAGAGCCAAAGGGTATGTCAGACTTTGTGAAAAAAAAAACTATTGTGCTCCTAACGTTCTTTTAGCGGGCCTTCATGTCACACCCACACAGGTGTATTTAATTTATAAAAAGGAAGAAGAGGTCCCTTATTTATAAAAAGGTCCCTAATTCGGATGATTAGTTGTTTCCTTATTGGGGCCCTAAAACCAGTCCCTAATCAGTATGAAATCTCAGGGTGCATCTACCTCTAAGACTACTTGACACAGGGTGCGTTCCAATACTGAATTAGTGTTAATGATCACTATTTATTTGTTTTTGCCTTCCACCTAAAATGACAGATAACATCAAATTTAGCCTCTAAACTTTTTATGAACTATGAACGGGACTGAAATTATGATCTATTCACGCTTATAGGAAAACAAATTAATTGTAATTTTGCATTTTCTCGTGTCTCTGACTGAAAATAATAACAAATAGTTATAACTAATGATGATTGAATCGTGAAACACACATAATTTTATATACTATAATATAAGAAATTAAAACTTACTATTCAGCTACGCGTAAATTTTTACGAGTGTTTTGCTTACTTGAATACTTGAAGAAAATTGTTACAAAAAAACACGCTAATTTCATTCTTCTGTAAAATTATAAAATTGCGAAAAATGTAAGATAGACTCATTGGTTTTTGAATAAGATTAAATAAAAAAAAAACAAGTTTTTTTAACTGAAAGTAAGGAGCGACATTAAAACTTAAAACGAACAGAAATTACTTCGTATATGAAAGAGGCTGCTTCCTCATCAACGCCCCACTCTTTACGCTAAAGTTTGACTCTGTCTCTCAATTCTTCTTTTTAAAACAGTAAAAAACTTTAGCGTAAAGAGCGGGGCGTTGATGAGGAAGCAGCCTCTTTCATATACGAAGTAATTTCTGTTCGTTTTAAGTTTTAATGTCGCTCCTTACTTTCAGTTAAAAAAACTTGTTTTTTTTTTATTTAATCTTATTCAAAAACCAATGAGTCTATCTTAATTTCTGAACGTTTTTGAATCAATGCATGTTTTGATTTTGGCTCTCCGCAGAGGAATAATTAAAACGAAATTTGCATTTTTTTTTGGCTAAATGGCTTTCTCATAATTTTGATCGAATGATTTTGAGAAAAAAAGAGCGGGGGAGGAAGCCTAGTTGCCCTCCGATTTTTTGGTCAATTAAAAAGGCAACTAGAACTTTTAATTTTTTACGAATATTTTTATTAGTAAAAGATTTACGTAACTTATAAATTAGCTTACGTAAAGAACTTTTGTACTCTCATATTTTTATTACATATATGAGGGGGTTCGCCCCCTTGTCAGATCCTTGCTCTTTACAGTAAAGCTTAAATTTTGTCCCAATTCATTAAGAATGACCCCAGAATCACAAAAGCCGTAGAATAAATAGTTGAAATTACTAAAAATACTTTAACGTAAAGAGCGAGGTATTAGGAGGAGGTGAGCCCCTCAAATGGGGTAATAATTTCTGTTTGTTTTAAGTTTTAATGCTGTTCCTTACTTCCAGCTGAAAGAACTTTTTCGTATTAATTTTTTCATTGTGTTTTTAAATAATGCTAGTAAATCCTGCGCTCCCTTCATGGAGATTTCCTTCCTCCATGACAAACTATCGATGGAAAGTTCCCCCATCATATCCCCCTCTTCTCAACCCCTCCCCCAACCAAAAAAATCCTCCTGAAAACGCCTGTACACTTCGCAATAACCATTACTATATGTAAGCATTGGTCAAATTTTGTAACTTGTTGCCCCTCCCATGGGGACTGTTGGGGAGTAAGTCGTCCCCAAAGACATAGTTATAAGGTTTTTCGACTATGCTGAATAAAATGGCTATCTCAGAATTTTGATCCGTTAACTTTGGTAAAATAATTAGCGTGGGAGGGGGCCTTGGTGCCCTCCATTTTTTTGGTCACTTAAAAAGGGCACTAGAACTCTTCATTTCCATTAGAATGAGCCCTCTTGCAACATTCTAGGACAACTGGGTCGATACGATCACCCCTGGAAAAAAAAAAAAACCAAATAAACACGCATCCGTGATCTGCCTTCTGGCAAAAAATACAAAATTCCACATTTTTGTAGATAGGAGCTTGAAACTTCTACAGTAGGGTTCTCTGATACGCTGAATCTGATGGTGTGATTTTTGTTAAGATTCTATGACTTCTAGGGGGCGTTTCCCCCTATTTTCTAAAATAACGCAAATTTTCTCAGGCTCGTAACTTTTGATGGGTAAGACTAAACTTGATGAAACTTATATATTTAAAATCAGCATTAAAATGCGATTCTTTTGATGTAGGTATTGGTATCAACATTCCATTTTTTAGAGTTTTGGTTACTATTGAGCTGGGTCGCTCCTTACTACAGTTCGTTACCATGAACTGTTTGATGATGTTTACTATGCGAGGCCTAAATTATTATTTTTCTGAACTGTTATTTGCAAGCAAGTGACAGTAATAATTCGGGAAAATAAAGATTGTTTTTCCATGCTATTGTCTGTTAAGTGTCCTGTTAGCTTATCTTGGAACTTCTTTTTTAGCCTCATGGTAGATTATCTCCAATTCCTTTAGTTTCTTCAGCTTGCGTTCAATTGTTAGAAAGCGTGTTTCCTGAAGATGGCAGCACCATAAACACAGATGATAGCGAAAATATTGATCTTTTTTCAGACAGTGATCAAGTTAATTTTTTTGATAAAGTCACAGATTTTGATCATGGGTCCGGGCTGACGGTGAAATGGTCGTGGAATGACACGCAATTTGGAAGGAGTATTCTTGAGTTTGTCGGAATTGATCCAAAAAATGTGGTATGTATATAATTAATGACTTGTATAGTTTTTCGCGTATTTACCATGATTTCTCTTTTAAGAAAGTTATTAACCCTCATTTAGGTCACCAAACACACGATTTTTAGCACTTTTTGACTTCTTTTGCTTTCATCAAACTTGTTTATCCTCAGGTTTAAGGAGTACAAATCTGGCAAAACTATTGAGAAATTCGTGCACCAAGGCTCGGTCTAAGAAGTGCTCAAGGATAATCCCTTTTTTTACATTATTTGACCTCTAATATCTTCAAAGCTTTAACCCGACTGATAAAGTTTTCCTTTACATCATGACAATGGAAAAGACAAGCAAGTACATATTACATCATTAATTGTTACATACAAAGTGCTGTATTCATACAGATCTCTTCCTGGGGGGGGGGGGTAGTTTCTCTTGTTAAGAGTGTTGGAGCATGTTATGGCTTTTCAGAAATATATTTCTTTTTGTTTTGTTTTACTGTGTCAGAAATCCGATCATGGCAAGTCTAGACACCGTGCTAAACGGGTCTCTTAGTTAATAAAACTGGTCATAAGAAAACTGATTAATGTTCATGCTACAATAATTGGATATTTGAAACCAAAATAGATGTGTTATAGAAGCATCTATGTTTGTCATTGTGATAATACGTTCTAGTGTCCATGGATGGTGTACAATAGCGCTCACCCTATTTATATTTTTTGTTTGTTAATTTTATGTTTTCTTTGAAAAGAAAAGCGATTTACGTTGAGGTAAAATAGGATGAGAAATCGGTCACAGAGATGTTTTGTTGTATCTTAAAGGGAACACAGTTGTGTTTCTCAAGTCTAAGCAACTGTTTTTGCGAGCTAAAGACTCATTTTCCTTGTATGTTTGAACTGCCATTAGACTCGGAACCGACGATAACAATCATAGGAGGGTGTAAAGGGAGGGTAATGGGGATAGGAAACATTTTGCGTTTTATCTAAGGTAAATTGACAAAAGTTGCTCATTTTGCATTACAGGTTAGCTGATCCAAACTAATATATGGTATCTGACCATTTTGTTAAAATTGCGATTTTCACGTATCAGTGCTGTTACGTCTAAAGGTCATATCTGATATTTTCACGCCCCTGAGTTAATTGCTAAAAACCTTTTTCTAAACTGCTCTAAAACCATGAATTAGCAAGGTAATGCACATCAGGAGGATGGAAGTGATTTAAAACATATTGTTGGGATGATCCTCCTTTAAAAAAGAGCTCAACAGAAGTTGTTTGGCAATTATTTCAAAAGTTTGAAAATGTGAGACAATATTTAGGCTATGTGCAACAGCAACGATATTGTAAGTTTCACTCGCTATGCTGGATCGACCGATGCTGTCAAAAAACTAAACTCTGTCAAAAAACCTGATAATTCTTAACTTAAATAATAATAAAATATAGGTTAATAAAGAAAACTATTATAAAATAAAACTTAGATAATAATTGCATCTCAAATAATTGAGGTGCAATACAGCTATTTTTGCAGTATATGTAGGATCTAAAATGCCAAAAAGACTGGATGTTGTTTAAAGAAAAAATTCTCTCTTTTTTCGTTCTCTTTCAGTTTTCTTTTTCTTTTCTTCTTTATCTACGTCCGTTTAATGAATTTTCTCAGTTTTTTGTTTTTACATTTTTTTTTGTTTTATTCGTTTTTTTTCCAGGAGATTATAGATATTTTCGGGCTTGGTTTTTTAGATTAAATAGTAGAATGTTTGGTACGGGTTTAGTCACCGAAATAAAATCATTCAGTCATCCTATAGGAAAAATCTATCTAAATGTGTCAAACTCTTAGTGGTAGCGAACTATTAAGTGTATCAAGCAGTTCGTAAGGAGTGGCTCGGTCCAATAGTAACCGAAACTCTAGAAAAAGAATTTTCTTCATAGGGCTGACTGTGTTTAACCAGTAGTCCTAGAAGATCAGGAGAGGGCTCATTCAAATGGAAATTGAAGTTGTAGTGCCCTTTTTAAGTGACACAAAGATTGGAGGGCAACTAGCCTTTTTTTTTAGGTTTTAAGACCAGATGATGATTGTAATTTTACTCTTTGAACGGTTCTACTCGTAGTGAAAGCTCAAACTGATATGTTTTTTTTCGCTTTCCTTTCAAACTAGATTTTAATATCGCCTTTTGATTGGTCCGTGTCGAACCCAGAGGAAAAATGGATTTTCGTCAAATGGAATCGAGTTTTAACCCCGGTAAAATTTAAAAAAGTAGGAGAGACATGGATCATAATTGTTTTATGTTCATAAAACATAATTAAAACAAGATTACAACCGTAGCCAATGCAGAGTAAAGACGTGTGTGTTCGCGTAACACAGAAATAAAAAGAAATCAACGTCAGTTAAGACCGAAGTGTTCATAGTAAAAAAAAAAAGGTCAGTCAAGTATTTTTTTTGGGAGGAAATGGTTCTTTAGCCCCACCTCCCCTCCTACCTCTGTGTACATCCAAGAGCAGGACACCCTTGTGCGATGTAAACCTAATCTATTGCTCATAAGTGCCCACATCCTGACAAAGAATAAACACACATTCCCATTGTTGGTATTTAGCGAGTCTATCCCTGTAAAATATAAAAGAAAATACAATAAATGTTTATTGCCAAGTATCGGATAATGATCGTCAATAATTTTTCACTAGACTGCCACATTCTCTTAATAATGTTATGAATAGTACTTTATCTTTTTATTTTAGAATTAAAGGACTAAGGACAGTGGAAATGAAATCTGACTGTTTGAATGGATGAAGTGGAAACTTACACATGTTTGTCGTAATGATTAGGGAAAACCGGGGGTGTAATCCTTGATGAAAAAGACTTCCATTCCCAGTTATTCATTTTGTGGTAGTGGCGTGCTCCAAGTATGAAAAAAGAAACATGGGCAAAAAATCAGCAAAAAGGGGCTTAATATATGATACCGGAAAGCTCAAAAATTGTAGCTTTTCTTTGAAAGTGAAGTTGTCTTTGAGAATCAAAAGACTGTTAATGTTTTAGTTTTTCGGTCGAAAAGCATTGTAAAAATTTACTAATTATTTTGTTTTATTTACTTCCTCGGTTTAATGTGGCAACACTGACAAAAATGTGCTGTCGCCAAGAAAAACTTCATAAATTTCAAACAGCTTAAGGAAAATCGTAAAATTATCAGGCCTTTCATTTGGACCTAGGATGGCACTAAGAGGCAAAAACTGTTTTAATTTGATTTACGTGATATAATTATTGACTGCATGTGTTAACTGTCCCAAGTGGCGGAAGAAAAAGATTTCGTCTTAAAAAAGTTATGTTCTTTTTTCAGATTAAATCCGACAAGGGTTTTATCTATGTGCCCGACTTTGCAAGTGACCTTTCTTTTTCACCACTTAAGCCAGAGCGGATGGCCTTCCCCGTTGATCAAGGAGCTAAGAAGAGTCAAACATCAATTGAGTCTAAGGAAACAGTTATGGTTAGTAGTGGTACCTTTGTTTTGAACTTGATCTATTGCTTTAAATTCCATGTTCTTTCAATATGAATGTCACTCAAGAACAGATGTGGTCATAAGCCAATGTGTGTTGCATGCTGCAATATTACGTCAATTTTGTTTTAGTTGGATTATATTTCATGTTCTATTTGCGATAATTTTTTCGAGCTCTTCCTTCGTAACTGCATTTCCGCTCAATCGAAACTGCAAAATTACGAATGTACCTCAATCATCATCCCTAAATCTCTCGATTTGCGATAATTTTTCCAAGTACTTCCTTTGTAACTGCATTACGGCTCAACTGGAAGTCCAAAACTGTGCATAGCTTGACTTTTGTTTTATGTTTAAGAGTTATGTGACACTGTGAAAGCATTTGGGTTCAACCAAAACTGCAAATTTACAAATGCATCACAGTGTCATCTAACTTTCAACAAACTAAACCCAAGATGTTTATAGTTTTGACCTCCTGGATGAGCGGAAATGCAGTTATAAAGAAGGTGCCAAGGAGGAAAAATTATCGCAAATAGAACGAAGAACATAAGCGTATAAAAAAATAAGTGATGTTCATTCGTAAATTTGTAGTTCGGGTTGAAGGGGAATCGTTAATGCACTAAAAAAAACAACTGAGCTCCACGTACAAAAACGAAGGCATACTAGTTGCTGATATCACACTAGAATTACGCTATAATGATAGAATATTTGGCCTAAGAACGGGATATTTCACAGAGAAATGTAAATTTTCAACTGGAGACGTGATTGGAGGGTCCCACCTTTTATCTTGTTTTTTTTTTTTCTTTCGTTTTGTGTCAGCTGGACTGTTTTTATTTGAATAAAACATGGTTAACATCACTATTTTTCTAGGCCAAACAGCCGTTTTTAGAGGTTTTTAAACCGAGAAAACCCTTTTCTCTTTCGAGTATGTTCCACTTACCCTGAAGAAGAAATAAATAAATCAGTTTTTTCAAACATGATCCTGTATCTTTTGCCGTTGATAACTATGTCAGGACTGCCATAAGGTTTCTAAAACAGCTATCATGTCCTAAAAGTCTCTTTTTGAAAGAGTCATGTGAGTACTTCATCCAAGAAGTCATTTTAGTGTGTTAGTGACCTTTAGTGTCCTGATGACTGCAGAACAATTTTAGGTGACAGCATCCAAGTTGTTTTTTTTTTTTTTTTTTTTTTTTTTTTTTAGAATGATGTATGAAAAGGTTTGACGCCCTTTAGCTCTCGAGTCACCTAAACTTTTAAAGGCTTTTTCCTTTTTGTTGTTTTTGATGTGTATTACCGGATGCTCGTCATATTTTCTCAGCTTGCTCTTAATGGACTAATAAATTTACCGAAGTAACCATTGATATATACCCATAACTACCTAATTTTTATATCATTATTGTAGCGGCAGCTGCAACCTTGTAGAGAAAAGAAAAATGCTAAAAAAAAAAAACTGAACTAAAAGAAACCTAAGAGCGATAGCATTTATTCACTTTTAACTCAACAGTAATTTGTAATCTCGAAATGTTTCTTTCAGAATTTTGAGAAAAAAAAACACTTGAAATCCCTCAGAAATGATGTCAGAAAAAAAAGGATACCATCGGAATCGCCATATCTGAACTCTCCACTAAAGGTTTATAGCCCCCTCCCCCTACCAAATCCAAAAACCAGGTGCATCGTTGTGTCTCCCTTTTTTTTCTTAATGATCATATCGGATTATTGGGATTGGTTAGAATTCCAACGCACTATCCACTGTGCTACACAAGCCGTATCATTGGGATTGTCGCGATGCGCCAGATCAAAATATCATATGGCAGAAGAGTGCCATCTCCAGAGTGGGTGAAGCTACAAGGTTAGGTAGTTCCGTTTTGTCTTTTTAAGGGGATTCTGTGGAAGTATTGTGAATGCAGTCTATTAACTTTTGATATTAGGTTGTTATAGCTGTGTGATGCCTCATGGCATATTGCTATGGGCCTAAAATTGTCCATGGGGCTTGTCTTAAATGGAACTTGTCCCTTTCAAAACTGCTCAGAGTGTAATGGACCGAACGTCAACAAAAAGTTGTTTAGGCTGCTTGATCCTGAAACACGGATGTTAACTGGCAGTGCAGGACTACTTGACGTTTGAACGTATAGAATTCACCTTGTGCACAAGGCTTTTAGAAAGGGTCTTGCTGGATTTGGCGAAACCTGCTCAGAATTAAAGTTTACTACTTTTTCCATGGCTGGTCTTCCCGGATTTAAGTACTATAGAAAAATCCAAGATAAAACTGGCGTTCCCAAGTGGAATTTTATCAAACACCTGGCCTGCCAAACCGTTGGCTGTCGATTGCTCTTGCTGCCAATAGAATGATAGAGCTATGACCAGCCTTAGTCGAGTATTTTAACGACTTTTTTACTAAGAACAACGAAGGTCAGAAGAAATCATGTGCTAAGAAAGATATTGTAAAAGTGTTGAAAGAGTCGACTTTGAAAGGAGAATGTCATTTCCTGAAAGACAGCTCTGAATTTTTTATACATTTCCCTCGGAAATTCCAGCGTGAAGAACCACTGATCGATGAAGTGTATACGCAGTTACAAGATCTTGTTTGACATCTACTCGGCAAATTTTAAAACCTGGAGCCGTTCGAAAACTGAGTTGAGAAAATCCATGTGGAAAGCCAAGCGTTCAGACTATCTTGGTATTACCCCTGTCCTTCCAGAAAATGATGACACTGCAGGCGATTATTGCTGACCGTCTTGGTTTCAGATTTTGGAGTGATCAGTGTGAATATTGAGCATGATGTTGTATTGTGTTATTTATACAGTAAGCAGCAGCTGGACTAGGTCCCCTGTTGGTCCCTTTTTTGCGTCAGGAAGGTCCCTTTTTCTGCTAAAAAAGTCCCTAGTTTTGACTCCTTGGAACTGTGTTAGCCCTGCGATCTTAATGACTCTGAACATAGTCAGATGTGACATCAATTATATTTGGCTTATGCATTTATTTTTTTAACTTGAGTTTTTCTTTCTAATTTTCCTAATTTCTTAATAATGCTTGCTATCTATACTTCAAAATTTATTTATTGATGGTTTATTTCCCTTTCAGATGTCAGATGAATCATGTAAACTTTCTGCGTTCATACAAAGTCAGCCACATAGGTCACTTCCTTTGAATCTCAATCCTGGAAAATTACCAAAAGAACCGAATCGTGATGGTAAGCAATTTCTCTGAAATTTGACTCTTCCGACTAGTCAACTCAAAACCTTGAAGTCTTTTTAAAAAGTTTTTTTCTTTCTTTTCTTGAAATTTAACTAGTGATAAAACAAAGATTTTGGACAGTATCAATTGTTTGAAAAAAAACATCTAATATTTCTTTTGATAGCGCAATTATCTCTCCCACCCTCTCTCTTCCTGTTTTGTTTTTAGAAATATCTTTTCCCTTTTATTATTAAACTGATTTCAAATTTATTTCAGAAACATATTTTCAGTAAAGGAAAAGACTCTTTGGTAGCAATTCTTCTACAGCAAAAAAAAAAGGACCAGGCATTGAACATTTCTTCATTAAATATGGATTAATTGCACATACTGGAATGTGTATTCAAAAGTTCAGATGCCTGGAGAATACTCTCATTAGCAACTTAATTTTTCCTAGCTAATATTTTTCCATAACGGCGAAATGTACAAAATATGAGGTAACGCAACCGCTACAGAAACCTCCATCATCAATACTACTACTACTGACAACTCACCGCAGCACCAAGCCACCTGAGGCCAAAACAAGTACACACGATCCTCTTTCCCAATCTGTTTAAGCCCCCTTCTTTATACCTTCCCAGGAAGTTCCCACTTCGCTTAAATCTGACCTCCTCTCGCCTCATTCGGGGACGATGTGCTTTTCGTTTGGCATTAGACGGTTGCCGGACAAGGACAACCTTATGCAGTATGCCTATTAATCCGCCAATTTAGATCAATTTTTGAGGGTAGAGAAGATCCAGAGCTTGGTTGGATCTTTTTTTCGAGGAAAGGGAGGATCGAGTTCAAGTTCAAGTTCTATTGGATCTTTTTTCGTTCTATTGGATTTCGATTGGACCTTTCTTCGAAGAAAGAGATGATCCAGAACTTGATTGGATCTTTTTTTCGAGGAAAGAGAGGATCAAGTTCAAGTTCTATTGGATCTTTTTTCGTTCTATTGGATTTCGATTGGATCTTTTTTCGAAGAAAGAGATGATCCAGAACTTGATTGGATCTTTTTTTCGAGGAAAGAGAGGATCAAGTTCAAGTTCTATTGGATCTTTTTTCGTTCTATTGAATTTCGATTGGATCTTTTTTCGAAGAAAGAGATGATCCAGAACTTGATTGGATCTTTTTTTCGAGGAAAGAGAGGATCAAGTTCAAGTTCTATTGGATCTTTTTTCGTTCTATTGGATTTCGATTGGATCTTTTTTCGAAGAAAGAGATGATCCAGAGCTTGATTGGATCTTTTTTTTTCGAGGAAAGAGAGGATCGAGTTCAAGTTCAAGTTCTATTGGATGTTTTTTCGTTCTATTGGATTTCGATTGGATCTCTTTTCGAAGAAAGAGATGATCCAGAACTTGATTGGATCTTTTTTTCGAGGAAAGAGAGGATCAAGTTCAAGTTCTATTGGATCTTTTTTCGTTCTATTGGATTTCGATTGGATCTTTTTTCGAAGAAAGAGATGATCCAGAACTTGATTGGATCTTTTTTCGAAGAAAGAGATGATCCAGAACTTGATTGGATCTTTTTTTCGAGGAAAGAGAGGATCAAGTTCAAGTTCTATTTGATCTTTTTTCGTTCTATTGGATTTCGATTGGATCTTTTTTCGAAGAAAGAGATGATCCAGAACTTGATTGGATCTTTTTTTCGAGGAAAGAGAGGATCGAGTTCAAGTTCAAGTTCTATTGGATCTTTTTTCGTTCTATTGGTTTTCGATTGGATCTTTTTTTCGAAGAAAGAGATGATCCAGAACTTGATTGGATCTTTTTTTTCGAGGAAAGAGAGGATCAAGTTCAAGTTCTATTGGATCTTTTTTTCGAGGAAAGAGAGGATCAAGTTCAAGTTCTAATGGATCTTTTTTCGTTCTATTGGATTTCGATTGGATCTTTTTTTTTTGAAGAAAGAGATGATCCAGAACTTGATTGGATCTTTTTCCTATATGTTTGATAATAAGTACTTTTTGTTGTTGTTTTCTTTTGGGCTCTTTATTTATTTTTTGTCATAAACAATACTGCATATTTTCATGGTTAGCAGAAAAGAACGATGACATTTGGTGTATGCAGTGGGTGTTGAAGTAGGTTCTTGGATGTTGCAAATGTCGAGGAGTCGATCAACCCTTCCTCAGTAGAACAGCTATGCCTCGCTTATTGGTGACCTAAAATTACTTATCAAATAACCCGTATTCTCATGTGGCTTAAATAGGCGATTTTATTAAAATGTTGATCACCAAAAGCTTTGATTAATTACAGTAATTACAGGAAATGCATGCGCCAAAAGTCACAAACTTGTATTTATTTCTCGTTTCTAATTGAAAAGTATGAATATCACTTTGTCATCCCCCAAGCGAAAGGGTATGCTTAGAATTGTTTTTCAAATGAGCTATAAAGAAAGAAGATTCCTCTATCGATGAAAATTCATTTCTAAAGGTTAAATTTTCAGAGGCTGTTTTACTTCGTAGGAGGTAGTTGCAGAGGAGACTAGTAAAAGCAGCACCTCTAGATCAGAAACGCACCTCTAGATCTAGATGCAAAATGAATCCATTCTATTCAGCTATTCTTGGATTTGTACAGATTCTTAGTCATCAAATTCTTTTAAAAACATTTTCTTTTGGTCGCTTTTTCCAGAGGCCAATTTTTCTCCAAAAGAGGTAGAGAAGAGTTGACAGGGGTCGGACAGAAAATGTCGCAATCTCTGTGCATTGAGTATGATAATAAAGCTGCACTATTCAGCCAGTCACCTTTTTACACATTTTTGCTCATTTAGATTCTTGAAGAAAAAGCTTTTCATGCAAAAAGTTTAAGAACGTGAATTTCATTCAAGTGTAAAATTATGAAAATTTCAGTTTTGGGCACGGAGCAGTGTTCTATTTTTCCTTTCGGTGGTTTGTATTTGCTTTATTTTTGTTGTATTTAAAAGGTTTTTTCTTCTTTTTTTGTCTAATTTTGTTTATTTTATTTTATTTCCTTGAAATGTACGAACCGGGTCAACCCTTTTGCTTTTATTGAATAAAAATTTTGCTTGTATCTGAAGGCTACTTCAATATACAATCTGGATTTTGAAGACTCAATGTGACGGTCTCGTTAACTAGGCTATATTTCCCTCGAAAGGTGCTGCTTCCTGAGGTCATTCTGCAAAGCTGTTTGCAGTCAAGGTTCTTAATAGAAATACTTGTGTCAAGGTTTACCGTGCCGTCACTATGATGCCACTCAAGAAAGACTTCTTTTCTGGGGAGAGAAACGAAGAACGGGGACTAAGGTGGTGAACCCCAACAAACATCAGAACAGCCTAGACCTTTTGCACCCAACCTATCTGCATCAGACAGGGTTGACCACCTGTGCACTATTGTATTAAGTGTAGCTTGTGCTTAGGGTTGCTACTTGTAGCACGATAGTGCTATTTAGCACAATTACAGTCAATTTTTAACTTTAGCACCAAAAATCGCCCTGTAGCATACAAATTTGGGCAATTGTAGCACTTTAAGAACTGACCGTAGTGGCAACGTGGCATCAAATTATTATTCCGAAACAATCAGATTTTCTACTTGACAATTTGTGTCAGATTTGAATTTGTGCAGTAGAATTCTCATTGAATCAAGCAATCAATATAGCTGTTGTAATCGAGGTTTTTAACTTCTTTGTTTCAAATCAAAAAGAGATTTTGTAATTTAGTCATTTTTTACATAAATAGTTTTTTACTTAACTAATCCATGAAATTGCTAATTTAAAACTCTAATTGTCGGAATTGTATTTAATTTTTTTGACTTTTTATTCTTTCTTTCCCAGGAAGTGTGAACTTGTACATTATCGGATCGGATCTGACAATTCAATCAAGAAGGCACGTTTGTACGTCCTTGATTAACGGTGACATGTGGCAACATTGACCGATGGTGGACTCGATTGGTCATGAGATATTAAAAAAGATCCATTTGCAGTCAAAAATTTATAAGACTTCAAAAAAATTTTTGGCTCTCCTTTGCAAATGGCCATCTTTTAAGAAGAGAATTAGACCTAAAATTACCAGCCCTCCCTTGTTTTATTCACCTAATTTGAATTGTAAATACAAAAAAAGCATCTTTTACGCTAAGAACGGTATTACTTTCTTACTGTGATAATTATCTGTGATTTATCTCCTATCAGAATTTTCATTTTCATTCTTAACTTGTAGACGCTGAGAAGACAAGAGGAAGCACTTATAAGCTGGATAAGTCAGTGGATATTGAGGATTTCCTAAGTTTGCCTACTATCTCCAGCATGTTACCACAAGCAGTGCAAAAGTCGAACCGCGCTAAGATGTTAAGCGAAGAATCCAAGCGAATTGTCTACTTAATACCCAATTTGTCCTATATGACATCTAGTCAGTTGTGTTTTCCAACGTCGAATGAGACTTTTAATTCAGATCAATCACTTATATAGCTATATTTTCACAGTTTTGTTTTTTGTCTTAGCGGAATGGGACGTAATAAAGTGTATTTTTTTATTCTACCATATATTCTTCCAGAGCCTTGAGTGTTTAAATTCGACCAGTATTTTTGTAACTGGAGAAAGTTAGTCAATCCCCATTTGAATTTAACTTTTTAGATAACGCGACTATGGTTAATCAAAATGTTTACGTTACAAGACAGATGTTACTGCAGTCGTATGTATAGAAATAGTAAAGAAACAAAACAGTTTTAAGACCTTCATTATAAGGCAGACAAAGATAAGAAACTCAAATAAACATTGTAAATGTTTCTGCAAGTAAAAAAATAAAATAACGTGTTAGAGGTTAGAAACTTCTAAGCATTTCAAAAAACCAGATAAGAAATGGAAAAGCTTAAGGTACCAGTTGATCTATGGCTATGAGTGCAAGGAAATGGGTGGTAAATATTAACTATAGAAAAAAGTATGTATGCGTATGTTTTGGATTACTGAAGCCTTATGTACTTGGTTTTCATATAAAAAGGGAAAATATAAACCGAACACAGGGTCCTTGTTTCTTTTTCAGTGCCCTTTTTTCATTAGCCCAAAAATTTATGTTCCCAATATCAATTGGGAATATCAGACCTGCCTGGCCTGTCGATTTTCAAATCTTCATTTTGTTTCGTAATTACAAACAGTTTGTAAATCTGGAATATGCTACAGTTTGAAGATCTCCACCGAATCTGTTTTAACTGCTAAACAACACGTAGCAGTGCCAACCAATTTAAGCACGCTCCTACTCCTTTCCAAAATGTTCAAAGCTTCACCTATTGTTCCCTCCCATAAAATTTCCTATTTCTTTTGAATCGTTTCTCATTATGTCTTCCTACCCCATTTGATGACATCCTGGATTCATTTGGACCCCGATGGGCTGCTAAAAATCACGGTTTTCAGTAACTATAAAACGTGATTTAACTTTCTTCACTTTCTTTCACCAATGGTCCTAGAAAGTAGGATCGAACCCCATTCTTGTTTTTACAGATCATTGTTTGATACGGTCAATTAAACAAGTACCTAAATTTATTCTTAGATAACACCTGTGCAAAAGATCCAGCCGGTATGCTTCAGCCTTTCGAAGCTACCGTGTTTCAGAGCTATGCCTCATTACTGTTATTACCCTGGCTTCGAGGATCCTAATTTTGTTCCGAAACATATTTTTCTTTTCTGCAGAAACTTTGTCTCAACCTCTACAAAACAATCTATCTCTTGGCTATTCTAATTTTTATCTTATATCTTTGTTACCGTGAATACCGGAAATCTGGTTAGTGTCGACGCTCACCGGTGAATGTCCGAAATTCTTTTTTATGGCACTTGGTATTAACCAAGTGACATAGCGATCGCAAATTCTGTTGGTCTGTTCCAGTTTTGCTACTTTAGGCACTTCTAGGTAAGCTAGGACGATGAAATTTGGCAGGCGTATCAGGGACCGGACCATATTAAATTAGAAATAGTCGTTTTCCCGATTTGACCATCTGGGAGGGAGTGGGGGCCGGTTAATTCGGAAAAAATGAAGTATTTTTAATTTACGAACGGGTGATGGGATCTTAATGAAATTTGATGTTTGGAAGGATATCGTGTCTCAGAGCTCTTATTTTAAATCCCGACCAGATCTGGTGACATTGGGGGGTGTTGGGGGGGGACCTAAAATCTTGGAAAACGCTTGGAGTGGAGGGATCGGGATGAAGCTTGGTGGGAAAATAAGCAGAAGACCTAGATCCGTTATTGACGTAACCGGAACGGATCTGCTCTGTTGGGTGGGGAGGGTTAATTCTGAAAAATCTGGAGAAATGAGGTATTTTTAACTTACAAATGGGTGATCAGATCTTAATGAAATTTAATATTTAGAAGGATATCGTGTCTCAGAGCTCTTATTTTAAATCCCGACTGGATCCGGTGACATTGGCGGGAATTGAGGGAGGGGACCTAAAATCTTGGAAAACGCTTAGAGTGGAGGGAACGGGATGAAACTTGGTGGGAAAAATAAGCACAAGTCCTAGATGCGTGATTGACATAACCAGAACGGACCTGCTCTATTTGAGGGAGTTGGGGGGAGGGGGTAATTCTAAAAAATGAGGTATTTTTAACTTACGAAAGAGTGATCGTATCTTAATGAAATTTCATATTTAGAAGAACCTCGAAAATCAGATCTCTTATTTTAAATCCCGACCGGATCCAGTGTCATTAGGGGCGGGGGGACCGGAAATCTTGGAAAACGCTTAAAGCAGAGAGATCAGGATGAAACTTGTGAAAAGAATAAGCACTAGTCCAAGATAGGTGACTAACATAACCGGACCGGATCCGTTTTCTTTGATGGGGTTGAGGGGGGGAGTAATTCGGAAAAATTAGGAATAATGGGGTATTGTAACTTACGAACGGGTGATCAGATCTTAATAAAATTTGATATCTAGAAAGATCGTGTGCTTTAGAACTCTCATTTTAAATCCCGACCAGATCCGGTGACATTGAAGGGAGTTGGAGGGGGAAGCCGGAATTCTTGGAAAACGTAAAAATCGAGGTATCTTACGAATGGGTGATCTGATCTTAATGAAACTTAATATATAGAAGAATCTTATGTATAAGATGCTCAATTTTCAATTCGAATCGGATCCGGGGACCCGACTGGGCATTAAGCCTCTGATTTTCCTTTTCAAGCAATCTATTGATTCTTAGAATTTCGCAAGAGCTCATACCATATGAGCTCTTGGCTCTTCCGACCTCGTCACAAGTGCCATTTGAGCTCTTGATCTCTGCTTGGATTCAATTAGCTTTGCGAGTCAGCTTTTTCAGTCTTATGCAAAGCTATGATGGTAAAATTAAATTTTAGGATGTTAGTTTAGATTAGGTAAAATTTGGCGATAAATACCACAAACGGGTTAAAAACCTAAGCTAACCCAACCAAGCCTAATCTAGCCTAACCTGTCATCATCAAACCTTGCATTAAATTGAAAAAGATGACTGGCAACACAGACTAAACACAAAGAGAAAAAAAAATATTTCGGATATTTACTGGTGAATGTCGACATTTACCAATATCGGACATTCACGGTAACATCTTCACTACATCCACCATATTTACTAATATTATTACCTAGGTAAGAGAAGCTACCTGATCAGTTCATTTGACCTCATCACCTCTCATCCAATTTATTCCTAATTAAATCGACTCAGTATTCCTAAATAAATTTGAAGGTGTTTTCTTGCACCCTGAGTTCTCAAAAGCTATCTGTTCTTCTGAAAAGAACAAACAAATTGCAGTGTGAAATCAGCTTTGTGAACATAAGAGCGTGAAAATTTGGGACACCAAACAATCAGTGTAAGTAATTTTAGAGAAAGGAAGAAAAAGGACCTTTAAGTCCAATTCACATGCGCGCGTAGTTAGACATTAATGTTTATGTATTGTCCCCTTCTAATAATCCTAACTTGCTTTCTCTTTTAGAGGCAAGCCTGAATAGTCCAAAGTGATGATAGTCAAAAAATGGCATCGAGTTAAGCATATGTGTTAACAGGGCTTAATGGTCTGTTCGGTTACAATTAGAAAAAGGCTCCCCAGCGTGAAAAAAAAAACTAAATTCATTTTAAAAATATTACTGTTCGACTTTCTAGTAAACAAAAGACCCTGGTTGGTCGTCATTTCTCGCTGTTTTGCATTTATCTAAAAGATTCCTTATGACTTATCATGAAATTCTACAGTAACTGTATAATCGATGTCTCTGTGGTGTCATGTAAACACTACACCGATTCTCCTGAAGTATTTTTTTTTTTCAGATTGAGGGGCAGTTTGACCAGTCTATCTGAACTTGGCATAAATTTCAGATATTTATTTTTAATAATAATAAGACTTTGGTCGTCCTATGGTGGCGCAGTGGATTTGACCTTAGCTTGGTAATACGGGACCCAGAGATCGAATCACGCTGCAGGAATGCACTGCAGGGCCGACGCAGGGACCATAGTAGTCAAGAAGCGTCGTTAATTCTTAAATAAAAAATAAGACTTTGGTCTTAATTTTGCTATAGTTTGCATGAAAAGCAAAGTCATGTGAATTGAGAACTTTTTCCGAAGAAAATGATTAAATTAAAACCAAAGCGAATATTTTCGCTTAGGTTTTTAGGTATATAATTTAAGTGTAGATAAAAAAGTACATTGATAAAAAAGATTTAAACTAAACAGTGTTAGATTTAATTTAATAACAATTTTGACTTGAACTAAAAGAAAAAAAAAAGGCCATGCATGTTAAAATAAGAAAATTTCACAATCGTATTTTGATACTACAAAACCGGTTCTTGCTGACTAGTGCTTGCATTCTGCGATGGTTTCCCTAAAATTGAATTTCGTTAAATATCTTTAAGCCTGATCATAGTAAATTTTATCCAATGCTATTCTTCCTATGCCAACAAATTGTGAATAACAGCCATAATTTTAGCTATTTTGAGTTGGCATTTTTCTGATAATTTCTGAATAAAAAAAATTAAAATGCTGCGTTCATTGAATAATAAGCGTAATGCAAGGGAGATGAAAGCACAGGTTTGTTTTCGAATTAACCAGTGTATTTGGAAAATTGTAGGTTAGGGAATTTGTTTGTTTTTAAGAAATAAATAAAATATTTTCAAGTCTCGTCATTGTTGATCTTTAACCCTCTCGCGGGTGCTGGTGCTTTTTGAGGACACTTCCCCTTAACACACCTCCAGCTTAAAACTCACTTTTTTTTTACCAGAACTTCAGTGCTATCTCTTCTCAACAGGCGTTTCTATTGTACCGTGCTAGGCATCTAACGAAGAATTTCAAAACCTACGAAAGATGGCGGTCAAGATCAAGAATATTTATTGTACTTACACACAAAAGGTGGGTTCAAATTCTGAATCTTTTTGTATTTAACCAAGAAGTTTTTGAGTTGCGTGGATTTTTTTCCAGAAATAACTACCCTGTTACCTAAACCCTGGCTACTCTTTTATGTTTTACAAGCATTTCAGTGAGAATTTGTGGCCATCTTCTTTCGGTCCACTCATGAGGACACTGCCCGAATTCGTTCCTGGTACAGAATCCCCACTGTCTACGTCTGAGGTAATTGCCCTACTAATAGCAATACATCTGGAGAGGTACCTAACCATGATAGTTGACATCATCACTCCGATTTAGGTAGATGATGATCGTGTTCATCACGTTTGGGTATTGTGCTCGTTTGATATCTACCTTAAAAAATGGTAATGATAAAGTAAGTTTTCTTTTCCAGATGCGAAGTAAGCTGACTAACAAAGAAGCCATCAAAGTTATATTTGACGAGGAAAGTAACATCAAATACGAAGTCAGATATAGATCTTGCAAGTGATGAGACCCAACCTGGGTCTCATCTGAGGTTGTAGACACTTTCTTCGGAAAAATGCGAAGGTGTATTTTGACAGCTTCTTCACTTTAATCCCTCTTTTAGAAACGTTAGCAAAAGAAACTATTAACAGTGTTGGTACACTGCGTGCAAACAGTCTTGGAGACTTTGCGGACAAACTGGTCGGAGAGAAAGAAACGAAAAAGAAAGACCGAGGATCCGACTCATATGCAACATCAGAGAAAGGCACCACTGCGTTGCGGTGGAAAGACAACAACCTTGTTGCCCTATGCTCCTTGTACGCTGGGTACCATCCAGTTGATATTATAGAGAGATGGAGTAGCTCGCAGAAAAATAATCGCAAAATTGTACCTGGAACCAAATCTGACCTTCTGGAATTCAAAGCGTCTGTCGCAGCGTCACTTCTGAACAAGGGCATGGTTAGGATGCGCACAAGTCCTGAGTGTCTAGGTCGTCTGTCCCTTCCAAAGCGGATTATGATCCAGTCAGTCTCAAAAGAAGTCAGGTTGGATGGAATGTCAGGGCATTGGGCGTCGAAATTTGAAAAGAAAAATGCATCAAGGTGCCGCGGACAGATCTATAACCGTATAACGTGTCTCGAGTGTAAAAAAGGGTCAAACTCCTGTTTGCCCTGAATGTTTTCAGACGCGTCCGTAATGGACAACGTCCACTGAATTGACTGTTTTTAATTTTTTAAGTCTTTTCTGAATAAATATCTGAAATCTTCCCTATCTTTTGCTAGGAAGCAGTGTCTTAAAAATTTGATTCAGAAAGATTTCGAAATTCGCCCGTGAGAGGGTTAACTATTAGAGTAAGTCTCACAGCCCCAGCACAAACTGATTAAAATTAAAAAAGAAACATCACTGTAAAAAAACAACTCAGAAACTCCTTTAGTTTTCACTTTATTTTCTACTGCTTCCTGCTTGGTAGCGTTACTTCATTTGCAAATAGGGAGCAAGTAATCATTGCGAACTCTCCCTGACAGACAGGGTTTTACTATCGCCGCGAGTTTCCACAGTCGCCTTCACTGACATTCGTTAGAGCATCATTAAAAATTGTACGCGACCAAAATGAGGGATTCATCTTAAATGAACAGAAATGATCATAAATATTATTAGGAAGTTGCCCTATAATTTAGCTAAACCCAAATTCACTTATATATAACTACTTTTGCCAAAGCAAAATCAAATAGAGAAAGTATTCTTAAAGAAATATTTAATAAATATAGGTTTTATTCATATAAAATCTTAGCACACGTTACGCTTATGACAATATAATATTGCACATAATCCTCCCTATTTACAAGCACGATGCATAACACAACCACATTTTCTCATTCCGAAAGGACGGAGATAACAATTTCAACCAGTCACACTCATTTTTATAAACTTTAACAAAATTGAAGGAACTCGTTTCTTCTTCATTTCTGTTTTATGCTGCCTCTCAAGCTTAAAAACTCAATCGCTGAGGATTTGGCTCCGCTTATAATCATTCAAAAGACGAAACAGGTTTTATGGGGAAATGGTATTAGATCAAAGAGGAAACTCTTGCCTTTTAGAAAAAATAACAATTGTCATCTGGCGTTAGCCTATCAATTCTAAAAACCGAAATAAAATAGCTGCAATTATATCATTTGTATTTTTCGTTTTACTGTGCTTCGTATTGGGCTGAAAAGAACCAAGTTTGCCAAAAGAGCACAATAGCTATACTTGTGCACATTTGTCTAAACTAATGGGTTTTTTTTTATACCAATTAAACAATTTTTATAATCAATATAAAAAATAATTTCAAACGGAAGTGTGCCTGCTTTCAAGTTATATTACGTTGAATTCAAATCAACTTGTACGTTTAATAAGAACGAAAATTAAATTATACGTAATTTTTCAGATCTGTTGGGTAACGCCACGCTCAGAGACGCAAGAAGTGTTGAATTCAATTAAATCCACATCAAGGCATGGAAGTTAACACGTGAAGCAGGAAAGACAGTATTCTTCCAGCGTTTTGAAAAGCATACACGTGCCAATCATAATCTTCTTTTCTGATAGAAAAGAGTGAGGTATTCTTGGCAAATTATTTTAAAATTCTAAATAAGGACACTCAACGAGGCAATTTGCTTAGCCATCAACTACCATAGATAGAATAGTGGGTGACTACAAATCTTAAATGGCCCAACATAGTAAGAAATCCCTCAAATTAAAAATAAATCTAAGGATCAAAATTAACCTTAATCTATAAAGAAATCCTAGTTTGAAAGTTGGCATAAAAACACCTTTGTTGAACAAATACGGCCGTTTTACCTGGGAAAATTTACCTAGACCCTAACTGGTTAGCTTACATTGTTCTTTCAAATAGTCCTTACTAACAGTCGAACAACCTGAAACACACTTTTACATTACCCCACTAGCCTATAAAATTTATACTACTTACCCCGCATTCAAAAAGTTTATTGCAATTTATTTGTATAGTTTTCGGCGTTCAATAGCCAATTGCAAATACTGAACCACATTTTTTGAATATTATATATTCTTTGTGCATCGAACCTCATTTGTTTGTATATTCATACATTAATATAAGCATACAAAATTTGTGGCTAGTTTCAAAGATTCTATGGGATTGCAAGATTACTTTTTTATGCAAGAAAATCATTTAGATGCTCAATATGCCTTCGATAGAGCAGAATAATCACATGCATTCAATAACTTATTGAAACGAATTGCAATAAACTATGGTGAACGTGGGGTTAGTCACTGCTGGAAGCGAAGCAACTATTCAAGTGCCTCAAATATTGAAGATCTTTGGTTAAACTCGTTGCGCTGTAAGTGTTGGAAGTACACCTTGTATGGGAAAATATTGCTGAAACTCCATTAGCGTGCTCTTCAAACAGTTTTCAGGTTAGTCGAATGGTATAAACAAAACGTGATTTAATAAAAAGATATCCCCAAAACAATATTTTATCTCGTAATTTTATTTTATTATACTAAGAAATAATTGTACATGTTGCACAAAATTCCTCACAAATTTAATTTCATTTGTGAATTTAAAGAAGGAGTACATCTACCATAAAGCGGTGTCAGATCTAAGCCACCTCTGATGGAAAAATTTGGCATCCTCGTTGTACCTTATTCGCGGCCATATACAATCTAATGTATCTAATGTCTGCTGGGAGGGTGGAGCTCCTAAAAATTTCTTTCAAAAATCTACTATGTTTGACCATATCCCAACTTGATTGATCCAGTTTATACCTTTGGAGAATCATGACCATTAGAATTCCTTATTAGTGGTCTACTTTAGCCTATTATCCTTTAAATCAACGTATACTTGGAAAGACTTTGCAAATCCTACTATGTATTAGACATAACCCATTGAATAGGCCTGGAATTGGGCTATTCTTCTTGTTCTACTAAGTTGGCATTTTCTATATACAAGATGCACGTGGTATTTGCAATGAGAATACTGAGTTATATTTACTCTACTCCGTAAGTTCTGAAGAAAAAAAGAACACCTTAATACTTTTGATTGAAAATTTGAGTCATGACACTGAAATTCGTAAGTTAGCTCACTGCAACCATCAACAAACATAACAACTTTCACAACTCTCAAATAAGCACAAAAAATAGTAACAAAAATAACTATATTTCTTTTGGATAAACAAAATTCAGATGAAACAAATCGTGTGCAATATTATAAGTCAGGTACATTTACCTAATATAAACCTCTTATGAAAAAATAAACTATTATTTATGCGTGGGTCATAACGAGATCTTACAACACTTTCGCGGAAGAAAAACATATTGTTGCATACATAAAAATCACTCCGAATGCAAAGAGCTACTAACTATGGTCCCCGATAAAACTTCCATTAAAAACTTTCATCAACAACAGGAGCTATACGCAAATTCAATTACAAAATATAACCCTATAAAAATATTTGCAATCGAAAATTCGTTTCTCTATCTTGGTCAAACATAGTTGGGGCATTCAAAAAATAGGCTCACGTATTACCTCAATAACTTTATCGACTTCAAAGAAAGCAAAATATATGTCTAAGAAAATGCACACTGATTTTTTTTTTTTTTTTTCGTGTAGAATGCAATAGACTCCAGATAAATTAAAATTGATTACTAGTTTAAAATATAGACGATTTACAAGAGAAATGCGAAAGAAAAACAAAAATAACAAATACGAGGCCATCTATTAACTGGATAATGATGCTATCTACAAATAACTTCAACGACTAACTTTCGCGTTAAATAAATTTTTAATTTTTCGAAAAAAAAAGGAAAAAAGAAATTCCCTTTTATAGGAATTTCTTGCAGCCTCTTAAAAGCACAACCCCTTTCTAAAAAGCACAACATCTAATCCCTTCTTTCCCCAAATTAAAGAAAGAAAGAAAGCATAAGGCAAGAGAACAACATAACTTCCCATTAGTTCTGTATAAATAATATATTTTTTTCAACCCTTTCTCTATGCGATTTTATTAGAATAATTCTCAGAAAATTTGGAAGTCTTTTGGGAAGAAAAAATTATCAAAAATGCCCATAAAAATAAAAAATAGAATTCATTTTTCCAAAAATTTGTCTGGTTCAAACTTTTCGGAAAAGACTGGATAGATGGCAGGGATTACTATTATTAAAAAACTCCTTGATTTTTTTTTGAAGATTTGAGTCACCACTTGTTTTAAAACATTTTGCAAAATTTAAGATACAACTGGAAGTGTTGATAGTGTTTAGTTATTCTTCTGGGGCAACCCTAACCGCAAAATACGGTCACTCTTTAGGCAAGCGTAGATAGGCCTTTAATAAGTATTTTCTACTTATCTCTGAATAAATTTAGGTACGGCTGTAAACAAAATATAGAAGACACTTTAGCTCCAAGTAATTCCAGATCACATTAAGGCAACCAATAGCAAGCACCATTTGTAGCATATTTCCCATATACAGTTTATTATATATCCCATATCTCACGCAGAAACTGTGGAAGGCGTTTATTCTTTAGTTTAAGTGCCATACACAAGTCAGCGTTCATAGTACCCAGTGTTCTTAGTGTAGTTGGAATGCTTATCAATTTGGCAAAGTCCACTGTTGGATTAGAGCGATGCGTAAACACGTAGGCATACAATGTATCCATATAAATTTCTTGAATTTTTTCTACTTTTTTGGGCTCAAGTAAACCAGTCCGCTCTGAAAAATAGGAACATATTTTTGTACATAATATAATAAAACATATAACACACCATATGTATTTAATATGCAAAACCTGTGCCGCATGTAATAGAAGCATATTTTGTAGAGTATATTTTTTCTACTTTTTTTTTTGGTTCAAGTAAGTTTAAAGATAATAAAATATAGCACACCATATATATGAGATTTTTTCTACTCTTTTTGGTTCAAGTAAGTTTAAAGATAATAAAACAGAGCACAACATACGTATGTAATATATAATATAAAACATACAACGTAAGTAACAGAAACATGTGTTTTTTTTCTTCTTTCTTTGGTTCAAGTGAAACAGTCCGCTCTGAATTACGAGCGGATATATATATATATATATATATATATATATATATATATATATATATATATATATATATATATATATATATATATATATATATATATATATATATATATATATATATATATATATATATATATATATATATATATATATATATATATATATATATATATATATATATATATATATATATATATATACATATACATATATATATATATAATATAAAACGTACAATGTCAGTAATAGAAACATCTGCTGAAAAATATATTATTTTTTTTTACTTTCTTTGCTCACTATATATATATATATATATATATATATATATATATATATATATATATATATATATATATATATATATATATATATATATATATATATATATATATATATATATATATATATATATATATATATAAAATGCAAACCATTGGTTTTTAAAAAAGGAGCTGAAAAAGATTGAAATATATATTATAATGAACACTCAAATATTTAAGAAAAAAACACCCATCTACAATATGTCAAACAATTAAAAACTAGTGACACATAAAGACTAAAAAAAGCAGGAAAAAATTACATACAATTAAGTATACCTAACTAGAAAAACCCAGTGTTAATGCACCGCTTCAATTTCTTTGGAGAGGAAAAGAATCAACCCCCCCCCCCCCCAAAAAAAAGGGGTTAAATCGAATCAAAGCATATTATCACATTTTTCAGGAACAAAATTTATTAATTTTATCACCTTTTTTATGTCTTTTTTTATAGTCACCTTCACCTCAAATTTATAGTCTCTTCTCAGATGAACTCGCAGTTGATTTTTTTTTTAAATTGTGAACTTAAGATATATAACAGTCTCTTTTTCTTTTGCTTTTCTGCTTAGACAGCTCTTTATAAAAGCTAATAGCAAGAAAAACGAAAGAAAACGGGAAAAGCGATAAAATTTTGAATAGAAGATGGCATTTGAGATAGATCTTGACCTAACACAAACAAAGGACATGAACATATTTTTTATACATCAAAAACCCCAGAAACATTTACCCCTAGACTTATGAAGTTCGTATATGAATTAATCATTAAAGAAAATAAAGAGAAATCACTTTTACTAGCGTGTTTTACCACGATTTAAACTATAGCTCCGACGATATGAAGTAATATTAGTACACCGGTGGACATTTCACATAAGGCGTGAAAGGACAGTATCAATTGGTTCAAATACTCTGAGAATTTTTGAAGAAGAAGATATGTCACTATGGCATTTAAAGTCTAAAGCGGAATCACATGATGACAAAAATATAAAAGATCTGACGTCAAATACATGATCCAAAACACTGCCATATTTTCAAACTGGCTTAGGTCATCAAACAATAAAAAGGACCGTCCTGTGGTGGCGCAGTGGATTTGACCTTAGCTTGGTAATACGGGACCCAGAGATCGAATCACGCTGCAGGAATGCACTGCACGGCAGACGCAGGGACCATAGTAGTCAAGAAGCGTCGTTAATTCTTAAATATATATAAAATATAAATAATAAAAAGGACCCTATCCATTGGTTCAAATACTTTGCGATTCTATGAAGAAAAACATACGTCATTATGACGTTTGAAGTCTCAGGCGGAAGTAGGTACAGATCGCCAATGAAAGTAATATAAGATTTATTGCTAAATACATGACTTGAAACATAGCCATATTTTCAAATTCGCTTAGGTCGTCAAAACAATAAACTGTTGACGCATTTTCATACCGATAAAATTAAAAAATTTAATTACTTTGACGAACTTTTTGACCATTTGACTAAACCAAAAACGTCATTAAAAAAAGACATTTAGCGCCAAAGTATAGTCTTACCTAGAAGAACCAGAAAAAAAAACCAACTCAGTTTCTTTTATTAAAACTTGTTTAATTAAAGATCTAAGTTTTTTGAGGATCCATTTCAACCTGAGATTCTCTGAAAGCAAGTGGATTGTTTGGTTTAAACTGTTTTGGCATTATAAAATAGTTAAGAATGGGAAAGTAAGCAAGAAATCGGCTAAAATAAACATTGGCCTTTGAGAAAAAGTTATTATTGCGTCAAAAGTGTTTATTTTATTTTTATTTAAAGCCAAAATAAAAACAAAAATAATAAAGAGTGCAATTAACATTAAGTAAGGCATCATAATTATTATTGATCTTACTGGGTAACGTTAAATGGCGTTAATTGCTGTTTCTCAGAGACGAGCTAGTTTCCTCGTTTATCAGTTCCCCAGACTTTTTGGTCAACTCATTTTAATTTAAATTCTTTGATCCAAGGATTTCTAGCAAGCCCTTGTACTAAGGAAAACACATCCCTTTTGCTTATCTTTTTTATACCAAATATTGTCAACTAGTGAAACAAAGATTTCATTGGCATATACAAATGAAGAGTAAGTTGAAAGGCGGTATGTGCTAAAAGAATAGTTAACAATTTACTAGTTGTTTCAAAGCCAAATTGGTTAACTTTTTTTATTTTATTTTTTTGGCATTTGCTGACAAAATAATGAGATTGGTTTTTGACCTTGACTGCTCATATGAAAATACCCACATGCGGCAAAATAGGCAATTGAAAACTAAAAACTTCAAGATACTCTCGAATATCTGGAAATGCAGTTAACTCTCCAATCAGCAGAAAATCCTTGTCTTCAACAGCCTGATTGTGCTGATCGATCTATATGGGTGTGAAACCTAGACCCTGAAGACAGAAAACCAGTACAACCTCCTTGCATTCAAGATGCGGTGCTTACGCCACAACACAAAGATGAACTACATCAACCACGTGGCCAACGAAGAGGTGTGAAGGTGGCTGAAATTCCCTTGACCTAATCCCAGATAAAATCTAACGGCAACAACTGCAGTGGTTTTGTCATGTCAGAAGAATGGCACCAAACCGTCTACCGAAAATCGCACTCGAAAGAACGATTGAGGCTAGCGACCGCAACCACATCGTACAGCTCTCCAGAACAGCACAAAAAAGATCTTCATATTGAGCCCTGGTTTATGTCATATCAAAAAGAGTGACCCCAAGACATCCCCCGTGAATGGACGCTAAATTGACTATTACAACAAGAAAATTTAATCGATCGCAAAAAAGCGCCACAACCGGTTTGGCAACTTAACCACTCAGCTGAAATGACAGAAACATAAAACGATTTTAATATCAGGGATCAAATTCAATTATCTTCTTTACCATAAGTGTTCTTTGCCAACTTTGGCAGCTATTTATTTTATGGAGTTAATCGGTTTTGCAACTGAACCACTGGATAGGAAATCCCAGAAAGACGGGAAAAATCTGTTTCAAGGGAACAATCAATATATCTTTGAAAAGTAACTTTGTCATTTTAAAATAAGCAATTATTCGTTAACTATGACTTTTATAAAATGTTTTGATCCTTTATTTTTATAGAATTTTAATATCATTGAGGAGAGATTTTTCCGCCGAACTTAACAAAAGTCTTCAAAATGTTTTGAGTTGTAAACTAATTTATACGATTAAATGATAAAGACCAAGGAATCTGTCGCACAAGCTTGATTTCGTAAAAAGTTTTTGATACTACCTTTCGTTCAGATCTAGGAATACCGACTCAAATTATTATTATCATTTAAGAATTAACGACGCTTCTTGACTACTAAGGTCCCTGCGTCGGCCCTGCAGTATATTCCTGCAGCGTGATTCGATCTCTGGGTCCCGTATTACCAAGCTAAGTTCAAATCCACTGCGCCACCACAGGACATACCGACTTAAATTTTTCTACTGGATGTCTTTTTAAAGCTATTTCGTATTTAATAGGTCTGTTGTCTTCACAGTAGCGCAGTATTTTTTGACAGCTTTCCATAAGTATCCTATAAAAAGGAGAAGAGATGGGAAGGAAAAGGTCAGATGGGAAGAGAAATATCTGCCACAGTTTTTTTTTTTTTTTATTCCTTAGCCGACTCTAAGGCCGTATCCAGAGGGGGGGGGGTAGAGGGTTTGAGCCCCCACCCCTGAATTGTTTGACTCGCAAAAAAAGTAACAAAGATTCATATAAACAAATTTTGATGCACTTTTAAAGTTTGTATAGTACCCCCCCTCCCCAAATAATCCTGTATTGGTCTTGTGATGACTAATTGTTCATAAAATATAGATAATGATGACAGTACTACCTAAACTATGGTGTAGTGACTAAAATACAGCCGATAAACAATTAGAAGAAAAAAATGATTTAAACATCATGAACCTTAAACATAAGAATATTCACTAGTAGATTTAAAGAATAATTTAATTCTTACCTGAGAATATCACAATAGCAGTAATCAACGCGTATTCAGCATTGTCAGTTTTAAGGCAGTACATTTTTCTGGCAAAGCCGTACAATTCGTCAGCTGTGTATTCAACGCCAGTCATGGCGTAGCGATCCTTGGTATAGGGCAGGTTATTGGCAAAAACAATTGAATCCGTTTCGGCGTCATACTTCCGAGCACCTCGCAACATCATCACTTCGCTTGAGCATGCCTGTAATTTCGCACAAAGTTACAAGTGTACCAACAATTGTTGCAGTTGATAGAAATAAAACAAGGATCACTAAGCACCGGTGTGCGGTGTGCTTTGACACGCTGGTGTGGGAATTCTTTGTCCAACGGGTACGGGTTCAATCCCAGTTGTGACTAGTTATTTAGTTTGGGACGGGGGTCAATGGCTGGGGAAGGTAAGCAGGAAGGGTGTGTGAAAGCATAGGATGGTTGGCCCCCAGCACTTCCTGGCTGAAGGGCCATGAAACGGAGATCAGCACCGCCGGTTTGGACCTTAAGGGTCTAATGCCGTCTTACTTACTTTACTTTACTGTAGACAATCAAATCAAATTGTAATGTGCATTTTAAAATATTTAGATTAATTTTATTTTAATTAAAGTTTAATTTTATGTAAAATTTAATTTTATGTTAATTAAAGTAATAATGAAGTTACAGATCTTCAGCGAAACTTATTACAACTATTCCAAGTATTCATGGCATATGAAAAGTCTTTTCGCAAAATTAAGGCCCTCAACTAATTTACCCAAAGTTGGAACCTACCTAAATCATTTTTTCACACGGGAAATGGTAATGACAATTTTCAGAAGAAAATCAGTACCGTCTTCGAGAAAATATTTACAGACAAATAAATAAATATACAATATATACAACTTTTGTTCATTTAGTAAGACAGCAAAAGAAAATATCAAAAGGAACCAATGTACATTGGGAAAACAAAACCATTTTTTTTTCCTTTTTATTTGTTTCTTTGTATCACGCAAGTTTTTTGGTTTTAGGTCACAAAATCCTAACAAATTCAATATCAAAAACAACTTTGAGCAATAGCAGTTTTAAAGTTACTTAGTCGCAACTATCAGCATCTGATGTTTCGATCAAAATTTAAGCAAAAAATAAAAAAAGAAGCATCGTCATCTCGTCTTTAGCTTAAAGTTTAAGCTTGATTTTTCATAAGATTAATGCAGAATTACGTCATGAACAGAAACAAGTTCCTAAGTGATATGACACACGCAAGGAAATGAATTGGTTGAATGCGAGAAACTCTACGGAATTGCATTCCAAAAACTAAAATAAAAAGCTGGATACTTCAGCCCAAAACAAATTTGGTTATAAATAATGGGTAATTTATAACAATTTTTCCAATAAAAATAAAGAACAGGTTTTGTATATAATTTTGTGCGTCATAATTATACACTTCCTTGCAACCACAAAAATTTACTGAACAGTTTCAATTGAAGGTAGATATTGAAGTAATGACAATGTAAAGTCAATTAACCATGAAACATGGCCTAAGCAAATTTTATTATGAACTTCCCACTTTGTTCTAGCCAAATTCACATTCAAACTTCCATTAAGTTCAGCTTGGTTTGCCGACATTGTTGCGAAATTTTAGGCGGATAAACAGCAAAATTTTAGGCGGAAATCACGGTAAGAGCACAGTCATTAATATATAATATATATGACAGGGTCATATCAAAGGAATACGTTTCCTGGGGAGAGGGATTAATGAGCACAAGAGTCGACTTTATTTCCATTTCTTCAGTTTTTTTAGAAGGGGGTCTTTTTAACAAATAATAGAGAAGGGGATAAGTTTTACCTGTTTAGAGGTGTGATAGGAGGCTTCAAACCTAAAATATAATTAAAACCTGAATCAAAACAATTAGTTAAACTTGGGTCAGTACTTACTTTGAGTAGGGTGATTTGATCCTCACGAAGAAGGGTATCAAATCCTGGCAGTCGCTTTGAAAACTCTACGGTTAACTGTACAGTTAATATGGTCATCTCTGTTATCGTCCTAAAGCCTCGTTCGCTATCATCTGCTTCCAAAGACAGTTGCTAGAAAATGAAGAAAAGAAGTATCCGAGTCCGTCCTAAATCATCCGAGAAGATGTTAAACAGACAAGAAAATGTATGAGCAAAATTCTAATCAGGAGAATGGAATTCGTGTCATTTCTTTTACATCAGTGACTGAGGTATACTACCCCACACAAATATAAATTGGATGAGTACATTTTATTATCAACTGAGCATTTAAATTACTTTTTACTGCTACTTGCATAAAGAGCTAACTGGATCCCTAAGCAGTCAATATTTTTGCCCCTCTCCTCCGGCGAAAGTCTAATCATGTTTGTCATAATTACAACAGGTAAAACTGATTTTTGTTTAATTTCCCTTGTAATTTCCATATGCTTTTTAGACATACTTTGATTAAAATTTGGATTCAGCATATAACGCTATTTTATGAATCTCTTTGAATCTAATTTCATACGGAAAAAAATATAATATAAATTTATATATATATATATATATATATATATATATATATATATATATATATATATATATATATATATATATATATATATATATATATATATATAATATATATATATATATATATATACAAAAAATATGTATTGGTGATTTCTCTTTTCATGATATATAATATATATATATATTTTTGTAAGTCTGGCTGGACAATATTGAAGAAATGGGCACGTTGAATATAAAATGAACGATTTAGAAACATCAGGTTGACATTTAAACTCGGGACGTCAATAAAAGATTTTTATTTTCAAATAAAATAAGAACAAGATTTCAAGTTATAAAACCAATACAAAATCATATGCTAATGAATTTCTGAGAAATTGCATGGCTCAATAACCAAAACAATTCAAGAGTAAAACCGCGTCCTTCAGTTCTGAAATTGCTCATTTCCTTTTATAAAAGATATCAAATTCCCCTCAGGAAATATGTCCTGAAGCTTAACCAAAAAATTGTTTCCTCAAAAATGCGAATAAAAACTGCAAAATTTGACAAAAAACTACTCTAATCAATGTAAAAATAGATACTTGTATGTCAAGATAAAATGAAATCATATTTTATTCTATTATTATACAGAAAATGATTCATATTTTAAAGATTTTCTTTAAAAGAAGATTTCCAGCTCGGTGTCGTACTTCTGGAAGGTGGCCACTCCGCATTCTGGAGAAAATCAACTTAGAACGGTTATTTAAGTGGATCTTCATCCAATAGCCAGATTTACCGAGGCGGATGTTGCTTTAATTACCAACACATGGGAATATAACAACTGAACTTACCCTTGACGGTAAATAGCCAGATTTACCGAGGCGGATGTTGCTTTAATTACCAACACATGGGAATATAACAACTGAACTTACCCTTGACGGTAAATAGCCAGATTTACCGAGGCGGATGCTGCTTTAATTACCAACACATGGGAATATAACAACTGAACTTACCCTTGACAGTAAACAGCCAGATTTACCGAGGCAGATGTTGCTTTAATTACCAACACATGGGAATATGACAACTGAACTTACCCTTGACGGTAAATAGCCAGATTTACCGAGGCGGATGTTGCTTTAATTACCAACACATGGGAATATAACAACTGAACTTACCCTTGACGGTAAATAGCCAGATTTACCGAGGCGGATGTTGCTTTAATTACCAACAAATGGGAATATAACAACTGAACTTACCCTTGACGCATTACTAGTAAGGTGGGTAGAAAGAAAATAGGTGTAAAAAGTAGAATGGCCAAGGCGCAGGGATTATTTTCAGCAGTTGAGAATTTTGATAGAATGGGATGACAAGTTTTAGAAATAACATTAGAAAATTAGAAGCGCACGGTAATGACAATCGCTAAATTTGAATCTAAAACATTTGAACGCTTGGAAAAGTTGGGAAGAGTGTGTTCCAGAAAAAATCGTTCAAGGTGTATTAGATACTCAATTGAGCGACTGTTTTGATTCCATTACCTATACCAAAACATTGTCATATGACATTTTATTATATTCCAATTATATGATATATTTATTATATCCCAATTATAGAATATCCTGTATAATAAAATATTTATATAATAAAATATTTATAGGACATAATATAGCATAATCATATATGATATACTATAAATTTATATTATATCATGTAATATTTATAAAATGACTTATCTAATAGTTATATGACACTATAAAATATCATATTATATCCTAGGGATATAAAAAATATTTTACTGTATTCCAGTCTATATTAAAAATAATGGTTGAGTGGTAAGGCCATGTTTTGTGAATGAGCGACGATATGCTGCCAAAAATACTAATTTCACGAACCCAGCAGGAGCATCCTAGAATGGGATAAGAGGAGGTTATAAAAAATATTAAGGGGATGGGAGCTCTGAGAGGCATGCGTAGATGTCATCCACTTACGACTTATAGCTTCAATAAATTGTTAATACTAGTAGTAGCATCAAAATCTAAGAAATAAATGAAATTTCAATATTTTGGGATAAGTATGGAAGCAGAGCCATCTCCTCCCCCCACCTTCCTGGATATCCTGGAAAAGTTCAGAATCAAACATTCCTTAATTCCTCAAGAAGGTCAGACACTTTTTTCCTGGGTCGATTCTAAAAATTATGTCTCTTTGTTTACTTCCTTTCTGGACATCAACCATTTCCCTCTTTCTGATGCCACTCTCTATGGTATGACAAAGCAAGGCATCTACTCTTCAATAACAAATAGTGTTATTAATATGCCATGTCTTGGTTTGTAATCTCTCTATATTATTTTTTTGTGTGTCTTTCGCTTTTTTCAACAACATGGTAATGTTTCTGTGGCCCTTAGAACTATTCTAATTCTTGCCTCTGATTATTCAACCCTGTCATCTTTCTATTTCTGAAACATTTGATTTCAAGCCACTCCATCAGCTAGATCGGACTTCAATCCTCTGACTGCGTGCCATGGTTACCTTCATGGTTACCTCTTTTGGTACCTTCAGGAAAATTGATCTTTTTTTTCTCTGAGTTCTGAGTAAAGTTTAATGTCTCCATTTGGTGTATATCTCTCAGTTAAGTTTGAATTTCCTATTGGCGTTGTTTGCGCATGCCACTTCGCTCTGAATCGATTATCGAGAGATAGTGAGGGTGTCAGGCTGTAGTTCGTCACTATTCTTTCTTAAGTGTTTTTTTTTTATCCATGCCTTCCCGATTGTAGAGCCTTGCGGGGAGGAATGTAATAACATATTTGTCTTAATGCTTAAATTAACTGCTGTCTTCTTCTTCCTCTTGATTGGGTGAGCATGAAAACGCTTCCGCATAGTCTCTTCACCAGAATTAAATTCTGGGCATTGCAGCGGGTTTTCCTGCAACTGGTTCAAACTCTGGGTCCCATATTACCAGGTAGAAATGAAAACTACTGCACCACTACATTTCTACAGGGCATACTGTTGTCACTCTATCGGTTTATTTATATATCCTCTTTACTAACATATTGAGAATGGTTTTGGACACTGTTACTGCAAGCCTCTTCCCCCTTCCCTCATTAGTAAGTGTAAAAATGGGAACGCTTTAAGCATTCATTAAAAACGAGTTCAATCTCAATCTTAGCCATACGAAAACCTGATTAAAAAGCCAAGTTCTCACAGTAAAACAAATTATCTTGCCCCAAGGATCAAACACAATACAAATTTCAAACTAAGATTATAATTCTTTTGTTTTAGTTTTAAGTGCTATGCACGAGGCAGTCACTACTTGGCATCCAGAACACCGTTCACATCCAAAAACCTATTTTGGGTAAAAAGTCTATCTTAAGATTTTGTCGCCGAATAGGAATTACTTTTGGTCCAAGCAAGGATTTTCCCGAAAATTTGGGGAATTGAGAGCGCCTCCAATCTACGCAGCAAACCGTCGCCATATCAAATGTGGTAGTTGAAAGAAATACATTTTATGATGGAAAAACTAAATGTCACTCGTGAAACATACCAGAAACGTACGAATCAGTTTCAGGGGACAAATGTTTCAGATGGGGAGGGGTGCATAAATTTGGAAAAGACCAAAAAATAAGCGAATTATATGAAAAATTTGAGCATTGTTTGGGAAATCCCGATTTTAGAGGAGGGTAGGTGTCCGAAGACATTCCCCCTACGTAGATACATTCTTGAAATACAACCAGTACGCACGGAATAAATATCATTACTATTTATTATTAATTTGTACAACTGTTTATCTCCTAGAAATTCTACTCCTACCAGAACCGAGGCTAGAGCAGATTCGATTCCTCCCTCCAATTTTGAAGAGTGTGAAAACTAAAAAAAAAAAAACAACAGGTAAAACTTATAAGCTTGTTGAGACTTGAGTCCTTATTTTTTCACATTAATAGGTCAAATTGTGGACTCGGATTTTCTTGGGAGAAAGGAAAAAGAACGTAAAGTCAATATTTCAGATTGAAAAGAGGAAATCTAAAAAAAAAAAAAAAAAAAAAAAAAAAAAAAAAAAAAAAAACAATGTTCCTATCTCTTCTAAAGAAAAACCAAGCTTCATGGATATAAACTTAACCTTAAATTCCATATCATGGTTACAACGTCAGACGCAACCTAGCAAAGAACAAAAACTAGTCCATAGTAGTAGAAAATTTGAGAACATGGTTTTGAAAAAAGAAGTCAGATTAGTAAATTCCTAGCACAAGGGAGCGTTTCATAAATTTTTCTTTGAGTCAGGGCCGAAAAATATTCCGGGAAGCATAATACAAAGAAAATTGCATATTTCCTCCATATTTAGAAAACACCCACCCTGTTTGCTTACACCTTATGAGTCTCTGAAAGTGCGAAAGGAGGGGGAGGGGTTCCCTCGCCCTCTAACAAATGACGTCCAATGCACAAACAATAAAAACATAGAATTTTCAGATTTTATTTAATTTAATTAGCAATACGGTATGATCTAACCTTACGTCAGGTTGATCATGGGTGGAGTCGTCCAATGATCTCTAGAATAGCACTGACCTTGTCAAACTGAAGTCAACAAACTTATATTACCATTTTTTAAAGGCGCCAAAGGTCTCGTTTAAAGAATAAACAAAACTGATGAAAGAGAAAAATGCTGGCGCTTTAACACTAATTTAATAGCATTTAAGAACTACGAACGCTATAGGCAGTGCAACGTTATATAGCATAACTAATGGAAACATTCAAAACAAACTTGACATTAATTTCATCAAAATATGAATCGCAATTTAGATTTCAGATTTAAAGTAAGTTTGTTTAAAATTCAAGCTGAAATTTTGTGAAAGTAGGCATTCTTCTTTTTTTCTTTGCTGATTCTGCAATTGTTAGGGGTGGGTTACTAATCAGAGCCAAGGCTAGTTAAAAAACACAATGGTTCCCTTTCGGGAATGGTGTTTTATTTACATCGTGAGTTCAATGAAAATGAAGTGAGAAGAAACTATTTTGCTATGGACCACTAGATGATGATGGTTGTTTTTGGTTTAGCATTGTTACAGCAGTAGCTAGTAAAGAACGAACCACGGCCCATTAAGAAAAATAGTAATATAAAAACATATATCTAAAAAAATGGCTGGTGAGAAATTGCATCATCACGATTAGTCTAAATTATAAAATGCTACACAAGCAAGTTTATGGAGCCTTAATCCCCTAATAAATGGTTTGAGATTGGAACAAAAGTACACCATGGGAATCCCCATTACTGAAAACCCTATTCAGGAAATTTGTAGTCCACTGTCTTGATAAACGAGGAAAATTACTTTTTTGCATGGGTAGCACTGATGTATCCTTTTTTTCCTCCTTCGTCAGACATTTCTCAGGTTATTTTGTCTGGTTTTAATCAAATAGGAATTACAGAGGCCACTACAGTTTGTCTAGGGGAGGGAGAAGAGTAAAATTTTCTAGTGAGATTCCCAACAAAATCAAGTCTCTTCGCCATTTTAGACATTTTTGTTTTCTGATGTGCATGACCGTTTTGAGAATTTTATAGCTTAGGTGGTGCCACAGCCTTCTGGTACCATCCCAATGGGTATAACTGATATCATACCATATTATAAAACTGAGCCAGATACACCATAATTTTCATTAATGCATTTTGAATCACACTGAATTTTCATTACTAGTTCGTACAAGCAATCATAGAAACACACACATTAAGGAATAATTTTCGCCCTTAAATTTGAACGAAGCCCAGTTCTTCTAATAAAGCGAACTAAGGATTATCAATATTTATTATTACCATATTATTATATTATAGATATTACCGTATTATTAGATGGCATTACTGACCGTTCCTTCCACTAATTTCACAAATTACTTCGAACCGGTATAGCACAAACTTGTTACTTGTGCTGCATAAACTTGGCTCATAGGGTCGAATGCTTATGTATTATTATGCGTTTTAAATGTTTAACAATCAGAACTAATGAATGAATTCAATTTTGACGCAAAAACTTCAATTTTAGACGCCCTTCAAGGTTAGCAATTGGCTGACCTAGAGACAATGTTGTCACCGACAGCAGAGTTAAATCAACTAAAAAATACACTTTTTGATCTTCAAGAAAAAGCGTTTCTCTAATTCTGGCTGTCAAATCCTACTTTATAGACTGAATCTCATGTATGCATGCTGCGGACCTGACTTTTGTAGATCACCAAAGATCCTCCAGAACCATTTCTGGTGCAATAAAGGTCAAATCAACGTCTCGATAGCCGGGTGTGTGTGTTTTTTTTTTTTTTTTTTTTTTTTTTTTTTACATGGACAAGTGGCAAGTCTGTTGCCCAATCTTGCCTCAGCGGGAATCGATCCCTTAGAAGTGCATCATTAATATATGAAAAAATTCATTGCTTTTAAGCAAAAAAAAGAGAAAAAGACTTCCCTATTAAAGCTTTTTTCGTGCAAGAATCAAAATTATTTTTGGTTCCAAAAGGCTGAAATAGGGAATGTCTACGTCCCACTGACTGATACCTTAACGACAAAATGACGTGACAGTCCTCCCATCTATTTTCTGTCTTGATTGGCCTTAAGGTGAACGTGTCAGCAAAATAGGATCACATAGCTATAAGACCACGACCATAACCACCTGTCCTAATACCATTAATCACAAAACACAGCAATCTGTTTCACTTGGTTTCATATCCAAAAAATTACAAGCTGTTTTGTCAAGGTCTTGAGAAGTCATCGACTTTTAAATTACGCAGCAATTCTGCCGGCTAAAAAAGGATATTTTTTAATTTAATTTTATTATTATATATTGAATTTATAAATTATTAATAATTTGACATAACATTTAATAAACGAAAAAAGACAAAGTATTTTGCAATAGGTATGAAATAAGTCGACTCAATTACAATAAGCACAAGAATACGGAGACAAGACTGGAGCGCAAGGACTAGATATGAACATAGGAAGTTATTTCAGGATGGGAGGGAGGAATAGATTCAGGAAGAGAGAAACGAATAGAATAAACAGACAAAAAGCAGAATTTTAAGAAAAGTCGTGCAAACATTTAGATTTCAAAGACAAGCCTATGCCCGAAGACCTCCCTCCCTCCTGCACGCAACTATGGCATGGGCATAGAGCCGAAGGAGAGAGGACTTACGGAAGAGGAAATGAGGTACATCTATAGCAAACAGGAGACATAGTTTGAAAGCTTATGATATACTAAAAAAAAAAAATGATGGAAAGGGAGAACCTCTGCAGATAGAGGTAGGAAAGCAACGATATTTCATATTCTTCCTAGGGCAGTCAAGTTAAAAGTCAAGATGCCAATAATGAAAAAGAGAAGATTCCAACTTACTGTGACTCTCCTGACATCTTCCTCACTGGGGTTTTCAAATTCATCCTGAAAAAAAACTAGCCGATGGATAAGCTCTTCTTGCTCTGCCGTTAAACGTTTCCGTAGGGCGGCCAACGTGTAAGAAATTTCTTCCTAAGGGAAAGATACAAGTCTAAAACAAAATACATTTCAACCCACTCCTACAAGATTAGTTATTTCAAGGTGAGCCCTGTGGACCACACATAATGCACTACCATTCTCTTCATTTCTTAGATAGGAATTGAATATAAGCAAATAATCGCTATGACGGTAATATTTTTTGATACACTCTTGGTCCATAATTTAATTTTATAATAGCATATTATTATCTCTTTTCATATTAAAATGACTGTTCAGGATGAAAATCAGTTGATTATGTGCTATAAAGTTGAAATTAGTAACATTTTGAGCTTCAAAGAAAGTAGAGTTGATAAATAAATAACAGCTAAAACGGGGTAAACCCTTTTATCAGACAGTAAAAAAAAAACAATAAAAAAATACTGGATTTTTCGATTTCATATGCAGATGACCGTCATCACCAGATATACTCATCCACAGTATAAATAAAATAGAACTATTAATATAAAATAAAACTATGGCACAGCAAAATAAAACTATTAGTTGATGACGAAGGCCAGCTTCTTGCTACTGTTGGTGGTAGCACGTTACCAGCTGAAAGATCTTATCACCATTTTTCTGGAATTAGTATTAAAATGAAAGCAAAGGGAAAAAGAAAGGCCTATTGCTGCACCAATATTATAAGCCATATCTAATTCATGTGTCAAATACATTAGGTGATCTTAATGAAAACAATACTATCGGAGTTAGCATATCAAGAACCCCTAGTGTAGAGCTGATGATAGTAACTGTATATGTAATAGAAATATCCAGTATTTTTTTTTTTTTTTTTTTTTTTTACTGTCTAATAAAAGGATGTATCCATATTTGAACTCTTATTTAACCTCATGGAACCGCAGTATGGTCTTCAAAAATTCCTAAAACTTGAAAAAAAGTAGCTACATGTCCAAGGCTGGTATAGCATGGACAAAGTAGGGATAAAGTTCAAGAAGGAGCCCCTCCGCTTCATTTCATAATAAGTGAAAAAGATCGTCTAAGCACAAACTATTTGACCAATAGTCTCGTAAATTGGGTTCCCACGAAAAAAATATAGATGAAAACGTTCTAAAAAATCTTGCTCAAAACTATTTCAAAATTTCAAGGGGCAGCTTCTATGAAGAAGGCCTTAATAAGGCCATAGGGGTTAAAAAAATTACACAGAGAACAAGTAGTTTGTCAGAATTAGGGAAGGGTTAGGGGTAAGGGACCATGCAAGGTGAACCCAAACACTGCGAGGTCCGCCTCTACAATAGATATGCGTCCATTATATATATCAATTTGCCTAGAACAAAAGGGCAGATCTATAGTTTTCATGTCTTTACGAGAGATCAAAAATAGGGTTTACGGTTCTTAAGGAAATTGAACGGGTTTTAGTTCAATTTAAAATTGCAGTGCCTCGGTAAATAGTATGGGCACAGTTTGATATACATTACAGAAATTACGTTACGTAGTAAAAAGATTGAATAAACGTTGAAAACGAAACTATAAGACTATCCTAAATTAGGACCTTGCCTGTTAGGTACTTAATATTTAAGATCTAAGAAGCCAAAATTCAACCAAAGACACAAACCTCCAATTAATTATTTTTCATTTTTTGCAACCCCCTCGACCGTAATATTAAATAAAACTTATCCCTTATTCCTATTATGGGTTGAGCATAACTGCCCAAAAGAATTAAGAAAAACTGAATACAGCGGAGATTAATTGGACAATTCAAGAAAACAAACCATATTAAAAAAAAAATTACTGGTAAAGAAAAGTAAAAGTTACATTACTGGTTTAAATTAAGTATACCGAGCTAATGAAAAAAAAACTATTCAGAATTTCTTAGTATTTGCATATATGCCTGAATACGAAGAATATTCTTAAGTCTCTTCAAGAATGGACTTAGTCAAACTGACTTCCTAAGTATCTTAACTGAGTGCACATAAGTGTCTTGTGGTAAAAATTACGCAGAACAACAAGTCAAATATAGATTCATTTTATTCTTTCTTTCCTTATTTCAGCTGGAAAGCGGGCTATTTACTGTATAGAGGTAAACTGGTGAGAGGCGAGGAACGGTAGGAAAGGTTTGTTCGCACGCGTAATTGAATTTAGAGAATGTTCTTAAATTTTCCAAGAATGGACTTACAATTCGCTTTTTCAATATCCTTATCTGATGGCAAAAAGTACTTTTTTGTTTATTTTTGTTAATGATTTTTTTTATGATATTTTGAGAGTATTAAGTAAGAATCAATAAATTATTCAAATACAAAACCCTTAAAAAATATCCTATTGGTCACCTCTGAAATCTTATACTGAGCCCCTCTCCAATATATGACTAGATATATGTCCATATTTTTTCAAGGTTGTAATTTCATATCCACAATATAGGGAAATTGTAAAAGCCAAACTCTAAAATACTAAATCACTGAGACAAATACTGATATTCAGGTAAAAGCAAAAAATCACTTGTGCTATCGTTCACAATCATCATTCTGCAAGAAAATTTAAAAATTTGTAACTATCTAGCTTATAGAAAACTCAACATTTTGCTTTCCAAGCTTTTGGTAAAAAAAATCTTATAGAAAAAAGTGTTTTTTTCCAACCTTGATAGAATCAGCATCTCTAATATCAATAGCGGCAGATGTCGTTGAATTTGGCTTGTCTTTCTCTTTCAGCTGCTTTTTTGCTTCGCGTTTGACGGCACACTGCTGCTCCGGCACAACGCCTAAAATAATACCAAATCACCTATCAGAAATTTTTAAGATAAAATCACGAAACTGCTAAATAAGAAATGATACATATAAATAGTTGTTTTTTTTTTGCGCAAAATTAATTCCCAGAAACCTATACTCAAAATGACGGCTAAGAGATGAAGGGTAGAATCCCAAAGGTAAATTGCAGTTCTTCACAATTTGTAACGTGGTAAATTATCTAACTCAATTACGTAGAATATTAGCGATGGGACGGAGGAGGAGGGTTCAGTAAGTAACTGTGCTTGTATTGCAGCACGACAAAACTGAGAGAACAAAAATACTTCGCTTGGGCCTGGTCGCGGGACTTGTGGACCCGGTAGAAATAAGTCAACATATAACGCATTAAACATTACTTAATAGCTAAAATCATATTCCGTAATGAAGTTTTCGGTATTGATGAGCTTCCTTAAATCCCAAGTTCATATTTTCAGCCTGTAAACTAGTTTGACTTTCCAAATAAAACATACAAGGCAGCAGCTATTGGATACTCGAGATCGAAATTTCTTAGAATAAAACTGCTCATAGAAATGAGTACATAATCGAATATTTAGGAATAGTTGGAGGATGTTCTCGGGTCTTAGGGATTACATGCTTGTTTTTAGCACAACCAATCAATTTATATGCATTTTAAGTATTTTCCCAATATTTCTCGCGGAGATCTCCCTACCCCGAGTGCACAGATACTTTTACTTTTGCAGAATATACAATATTATATTTCCAATAATAGTAACAATAATAAGAAAAACTGGAAACGATGTATTTTGTGGTATTCCACTCACCACCATTCGATCCTTCCTTCTTTTCTAGGAAGAATAATTTTCAATTTCGCCCAGAATTAACCTTTTTTCATTGAATTCCCCTATTCAGCTTTGAGAAGGTCGACTTATGGCACTTGTGCTTTCTCGTTAGAGTCCTTTAAATTTCTTTTGGAAATATTGCCGACAGTGACCTCTTCCTCGCTATCATATTTTTTTTACTGGCGTTCATGCTGCATTTCTTAATGGCATGATATGAGCAAGTTAATTCAGGCACCGATTGAAAACTTTATAACAATAGCAACAAAGTCATGAAATAAACCTTTTCCTTTTAACGTATCTGTGCCAAGAAATTAATTTAATGTCTTAAACGTCACGTGTCTCTACCTGTGAATCAACCTTGACTTTGGATTTTAAGGTGGGGTCCTATAAAATTTTGCCACCTCAGAAAAGCCTATTATTATGCAATGAATTTAGTATGTTTCCTAACTGTAAAGGATATGTCACCCGATTATAAACGACAACAAATTCGGGTCAACAACTACAAACTGAAAATAAAATTTTAATAAGTGTACAGTACATGGCATGGCCGTACCTAGGATTTATGTTCGGGAGGGGGAGGTACAAATATAAGTTAAAGACGCATCAAATACGCATTGTTATAAATTTTTATTACGTTTCTACGAGTTGGAAAAACATTTCGGGGAAGGGGGTTCCAAACCTCCTAACTCTTCCCCTGAATTCAGCCTTGGTACATAGCCAAACCTTAGGAGGAGATGGAGACTTTGATTTACACATTTTAATTGTTTTTAAGCACTTTCCAGGGAATAATTGAAAAGTCTTAGATATGGAACTCCTCAACCCCTCCCCATTGATCAGATACGGGCTTTTGTTTCAAAATCATGTATGTTGACCACCAGACCTGTAAACTGAAGGGGGAGGGGATAATGGTGAATACTGAAATTCTGCCTAAGATCGGTGTGATAAGCCCCTCTCCCACAAAATGGGGAAAATAAATTGTACTGAATCGAATCTTCGACTCCCCCCCCCTCGATGATCATATAACATGTATACAATTAAAAAGCATTTTTAATGTAATCAATATTCTAAATGGTATTTCCAGGAAAGAATAGGCATTCTAACTTTTTTCTATGATTATTCCTTTCAGAAAAACTGGAATAAATCCACTTAATTTTTTGTTTTGTTTTAGGACCAAAACTCTGGATTGGCTCTGCGACTTTGTATATTTGACAGAAAAAAAAAGCTCACATCCGAAATTGACACACAAAGAATTTCGCTTTTAAACGAATAAATTCTAGTGTGTTTTCATTCTACAATGTCATCAAAACATCCTCCGCGTTCAAGCACATAGGACAACACCAGAAAGCTCTGGTTATTTTCCCCACCAGATTATTGACTGGCGCGTTAAAAGCAATAGCAGTAACAAATATTACTTTTCAATTTCTTTAATTTTTTACTTTAAATGGACTTGGTCAGACTGGCCTCTGAAACGTATACTTTAAGCAAGTTAAGATTTCCTACTAGGCCTATGCAATGACGACAATTGACTTCAAAGCTTCCAACGTTGAAATAAAAGATTAAGGGGAAATACCGGAGGGATGGCGCTGGCGAAACTTGTTTAGTTGTCCTTCCTCTACTCTTAAAGCTATTCAACTTCTTTCTTAGCAAAAAAAAAAAAACTAAATATCAAATAAGAATTTATCGCCAATACATCCAACAAAAATTATTAATGTTATGGCATATGCAACTTTTTCGGTCATATGTTGGGGGAGGTGTATTTTGTTAAAATAGCATCTAAAAAGCATATATGATAAAACTCATCATTATTCCCATAAACTCACAATAAATTCGGCATTGAAACCTGGGACACATTTTGGCATTCAGTAAATACTGGTTTTAAATGCTCGTTGAAGAATCACCTACCCCACTACTCTTTTCAAGTGGGCGTCAATTTCAAAAGGCGGTAAAACAAAAACACAAATTCTGTCAAACTTTTACTTAGAAACATAATCAATAAAAGGACCAGGAACAACTTCCCAGTTAAAAAAAAACTACAAAAACTTGCAAATTGATCATCAAACTAAAAACCTGTTCCAAGCACCTAAAAAAAAAACTGAACCTGATAGAATTCTGTAGGCAATCTCCCATCCCAACTCCAGCTCCACTAAACTCAGATTTTATAAAAGGTTTTCGAAAGTCATTTCCCCCCAAAAAACAATTTAATTGTTAAAGATTCAAAACTATCAAATCCATGTGTCTTTCTGTTGCTAGCAGGTAGTTATTGTTTCAACAGTAGTTTCGTTATTAGTAGTTAGACACACAGTAACACGAAGTAAAAGATTAAGAAAACAACAATTGACAATACAAATAAAATAAAAATAAAAGATAATTTAAAATAAAAATAACTCTTAGGAAAAGTACACAAAAATACTTGAATTTGGAAAAATAAATAAATATAGTTCTTCAATTGAAATAATTTTGAAATTCCTGAGAAAATCTTCGACGTAGTTAAATAAATATCATACTCTCCACAGGTACCCCCATAAACAGAATTGAATACCGTTGCACGAGGGTCACCGACTGTCAGAAGTGCCAAGCGTGGCAAAAATGTGACCAAACTGTCCCAAGCGTTGCCAGGACAGTGCCGCACGATGTGGAACTGTGCCATGTACGACTGAACAGTGAGAGGCACATGGCGCTTTGAGATGTGCACTAGGGTCAAGGAAATTGGGCTCCCATTCGCCGGCAGTGGCGGTTCTAGACCTAGGTAGGGGGCAGTTGACCCCATCCCCGTTTTTCTGACATCTAACATTAAATTTCTTTTATTTTATATTTTACACTCCTATGATATATATTGCCGTCCTCCCCCAAGATTATAAGCCCTAAAACTACTGCTGCTCGCCGGTGCAGTAGCAGCCGAACACTTTTAAATATGACACTGTAAGCTTTAACATAGCTGTTTTTTTCCTATATATGAGTTCTGAACATTTCAGCAGTTTTTGAGACCGAATAAGGCATTTAAATATCGCCCGACCTCATTTCATGGCCATGATTTTAAATAGCTCTTTTCTAAATTTTCCTATCGTTTCTTTAAAACTATCGATGTAACCACACCAGTAAACAACATCCCCGCTGAGAACCAGTCAATTACAATCTCAATATTTCCCGTGAACTAGCCTAGAAATATACAACTCCAAAGAGGGTTGATTCTCTCTTCCAGAAGATAGCAGGATTTGTTTTCGCAAACTTCAGATACCGTTAAGTGACGTCACTATTCTGGTAAACAGGCTTTAGTGAAAGTAAATGCTTGAGCGATGCGGATTTACTACTTGAGGGTGGATGGTTTGTGAACAATGCTATTTTTGAAACCCTTTTCATGCAAAGATAGAATGCATTACATGTTGCCATATTGGAGCGATCCTTTTATAAAGTTCTTTAATACTTCACTGATTTAAACAATAACTCATTAGGCCTATTTTCAGTTCTTTATTTTATTATCTATCCCTTTTAATTTTTTAATTTCGTTGAATACAACCCATTACAATTGCTATTTCGTCGCAATATTTTCTTTACATTACAAAGCTTTCGTTAAATTCTTGTATTTGGTTTACTAGCTGTTAAATACAATTATTATTCTATAGAAGTCCAAGGATGAAAGTATTTATATTGCCATCGTCACGTAAGCCTATGCAACTCTCATGTTGAAGAATTTAAAAATTTCAGAACAACAGACAAAATCGATTAAAAACCTTTCTTACTAATCATGATAACGTATATTAACCCAAAAAATTTAGAAAATAGCATTTTACATACTGTATCTTTTGTATGTTAGCATACAAGAATGGACAATTCATACATTAATTTGACAACATACAGTGCGACCCTTGCTTTGGTTCCTGCCTGAGAGCTGAAAATGTATCGTTTTCAAGTGGAGCACTCATTATTACCCCTCCCCCCACACACAAAAAAATGCACACATACCTCGTAATGTACAAGCATGTCTACGATTCCAAATTTTAAAAACATGAGATATGTCTTATGATGATCAGTTTCAACAACGTAATGCAAAATTTTTTGATTTTTTTGCAGGATTCGAACCACCTTAAAAAACGTGACATGAAGACCCCTTTACAAACTTTTGCCAAAAAAAGTATACGTGAGATACTCACGATATACACTTTTCAACATTTTGTGTAATCAAAGACAGCATTTTATTTTTCTACGATTCTGCCATTGGGCAGATTTTTGAATTTAACCCTACAACATTTCCGTTAATGTTTGGATTAGGACCTTCTAAGATCCATGCACTATGCAAAATTACTTAAAAAAGGGAGAAATAAATAGCAAGACTTAAAAACCTGCATCCCGATGCTGGTGACAAATGGTGTCTGACTTCAAAATTTCAAATGGACACATCTCACAAAACGTTTTATATTTTATAATTTAGTAGAGGAAAAAAAGTAAGTGCTTTTATGAGAGCAAACAAAAAGCAACAAAGCACTGAAATTGGACGAAGACAAGCATTAAATGCCGTAAACAGGGCAAGCTAACCGTTATCAGAACAAAGTTAAACGGAGTTAAACTTCTCTGGTTTAACATGAAGGGGGTTGAAATGGGTTTTGTCAACATTCTCTTTGATGCTCCGATGAAGTTTTTACATTATTTTAGGGTCAAGTTGGATTTGTGCCCGATCACCTGTCCAAGATCTTTTATTTATACAAGGGAGAGCATACAAAGGAGAGGAATGTATATATTATATTATTGCATTTCTATTGGAAGTGCAGATAGTGATAAAATTTGGAAGTAATTGAACATTAGGAAATGGTTGAAAAATGGCTCACAAGTTTAACAAATTTATATTTAACAAAAAAAATTAAAAACGATACAATAAATTCGATGAGAAGAAAACGAGCTAAAAAAAGGATTTAAATAAAAAGAGATTACTTTCTTATTGTTTTAGCAAAAAGTGCGCTTTAATTTAAGTGGTTTGCATATGTGATGCGTTTTCATAAACTAATTTCCTTTGCCTTTTCAAAACCCCACTGGTTTCGAAATCTGCTATGGTAAATTTTAAGGCAGCAGACAGCCTTTTAAGGCTGGCCGAGTGGGTTGGTGCGCCGGATTCGGGATCCCTGGTCTGAGAGGACGCGGGTTCGAATCCCAGTGTACCCAATTCTTTAGTTTGGGACGGGGGTCAGTGGCGTGACTCTGTAAGCTTAGCCAGAGTCGACCCAGCTCCAAATGGGTACCTGGAGAAATCTGGGGAAGGTAAACAGGAAGGGTGTGCGAAAGCACAGGATGGCTGGCCCCCAACCCCTCCATTGCACTTCCTGGCTGAAACGGAGCCATGAAACGGAGATCAGCACCGCCGGTACGGACTGTAAAGTCTAATGCCGTATCCTCTACCTCTATAATGTTAAATTCAACCTTATTGGTTCGCCTATATGAAATTTTCGGCCACTAAAAAGAACGAATGGGTTTTTAAATCAGTCTTTTGTAAAAGTAAGCTCTATTTCTCTGTGGTTTCATTCAGCAATTTCAAAGGGTATAATTTAAACTTTCATTTTTATGCAGGGACTAAAATCATTTGCTATTAAGAAAAAAATAAATACCAGCATATAATCGATAAGGAATGTAACTTCCGCGCTAATATAAACTAAAAATTACATGAAGGTCCACCATATTATAGAGAAAAGAAAAAAATGACGGTAGCGTTGGAATAAGCCCAAAACTAGAAAGAAATCACCTGCAGAAGAGAATATTTCCTACGAAAAAGAAGCAGCAATATAACTGATTTGATGGCCTACATTAGAACTAGGATTAGATAGTAACTACAGAGTCAAATAAGACTTAGAAAAACGTGTTATATTAACAACAAGGAAACTGTAATTTGATATTAAATCTCTAGAATTTCATAAATAATTCTATGTGACCTACAAAAAGTCTAAGAAACCGGATATTACTCATACAAAGGAAAAAGAAAGAGTCGCCACAATTAAGTGTAATACAAAAAAAAAAAAATGTTGGGGAAAGCAAAAAAAAAAAAAGAACAGAAAAAAGAGGAAAATTCCAATTTATAAATAGGTCAATAGAGACGGTCAATTATTAAAAAAAGGCTTCCTTTCAGTTTGACAATGCCCCAATGCACAATCAAATTTTGCAAGCAAAAAATTAAATTTTATTCAGAAAATTATGATACGTCTCCGGAAAAAATTTTTCAGCACTTGTCCCAAATATACCCACAAATATATGCGAGCCAAGCAAATTAAAATACAGTAAAAAAGGTACATGATAACACATATTTTATTTAATGATCTAAAATATTATAAAAAGAAAGGCAGAATGAAAGAGAAATAAAGAAAGAAGATTAAAATACTGAAGAAAAAACGAGAAAAAGGAATAACTTACATTCGGGTCGCATTCCAACTGAAAGGCATTTTTTTAATCGGCATTCTTGGCATTTTCTTCTCATATACATATCTATTTCACAAGATGCGCCATATTTACATTGATAAACAGCATTCTTTGTTATACTCCGTCGAAAAAACCCTACAATTGAATAGCAATCAACAATCGCCTTGATGTAGTTTCGCATTTGACACCAATCATTGTTGCAGCAGTAGCTACAACCTTAAAAGTTGTAAAAGGATTCTAACACTGATCCATAAATAGTGACTACTATTTCGGTTATTCTTTATAGCAAAAGTTTATTGCGAAAACAAAATTATAGCAATTCCAAAAAAAGCTAGAAACCTCCGAAAACGGCATTGTATCGAAATGGAAAAATCACCATTGGAATCAGCATGGTTGAAAACGCAAGTACGGAGGACTTAAAGCCCCCAACCTCGAACAAGGAAAATCAATTTTACACGGAAAGTATCGATGTCTCCTTTTTTCCCGGGAGGGGGGTTCATTTGAAAAGAAACCGCTATATCTTGTAAATACTAAACTTGTGAGTTACACACAGTTGAATAATGTGTAAACAGTTGAATACTAAACTTAGAAGTTTAAAATTTGACAATGAGGAAGATGGTTGGAATAATTTTAGAAAAATAATTTGTGAAGTTGCTGATGGTGTCTTGGGGAAGAAAATTAAGACTGCAGCTAGGAATATTAGAGAAACAGCTATATGTTTAATAGAAAGGAGAAGGGGTTTACACAAGACTTATCTGAGTGATAGATCAAATGAAAACAAGAGGAATGTAAAGAAAGGAAGAAATCATTAAAATATGAACTAAGGAGGTGTGAAGTGGAGGCCAGGGATAAAATTGCCGATGATCTTAAAGATGTAGCTAGACGTGTAATAGTAAAATATTGTACTGGGATGTTAATAAATTGAGAGGGAGCAATCAATCCGGACTTTTCCCAGTTGTAGATAGGAGCGGGGCAGCAATTAGGGATAACGAAAGAGTTAAGAGAGAGAGATGGGCGGAAGGTTTTGAGAAGGACTAAGTCGAGATACAGTTGTAGGAAAAGATATACAGGGAAATGAAAAATTTTGTGATACCTTAGGTGTGAAGGAAGACTTATTTTGTGAGGATGAATCGGCGACAGTACTAAAAGGATTTAAAAAAATAATAAGGCTCCAGGTCCTGATAGTGTGGTAAACGAGTTTCTTAAATATGGTGACCCTGAGGTTAGGATTACTGAAGATTGTGAATGATTTTTGGAAAAGGGGAAGTACCTAACAGTTTTAGGAAAAACTTAATTAAACCACTGTATAAGAAAGGTGACGAGAATGAGTGGCATAGCCTAATTATCGAGGCAGTAGTCTGGTCTCTGTAGGTAGCAAATTACTTAGTAATATGATACTTTTTAGACTGAGAGATGCTATAGACTAAGTTTAAAGAGAAGAAGAGTGTGGTTTTAGAAAATGTAGAAGATGTGCTGACAAAATTTTCAATAATCAATACATTAAAGTAATTATTGCTATGTACGAGAATAACTGCTGCGGTTAAGGTAGGAAATGAGGTTAGCAAATGGTTTTGTATTAAATCAGGGCTTAAGCAGGGCTGTTTTCTATCCTCAATTATATGGATTATTTTGATTGACTTTGTCTTAAGGAGCACAGAAAAGGCAATGAGAGACCACGGAATAAAATGCGGAGGAAAAACTCTCCTGGACTTAGATTATACTGATGATTTAAGCATCCTAGATGAAAGTTTGATCAAAATGAATGAACTTTTAGAGGTGTTGCGACTTCAGGGTGCTAGAAGAGGTTCGAAAATTAATGATGAGGAGACTAAATCACTAAGGTTAAGAATAAGTGAAGACGAAAAGGTGACATCGGGTAACGAAAAGATTGATCAGATGGACAGTTTCACTTATCTTGGTAGTATTACTAGTAACGGCGATGGGAACAGTGAAGATGTTAAAAGTAGAATAGCCAAGACTCCGGGTGTTCTGTTTTTTTTCACAGTTAGAAAAAGTTTGGAAGAATAGGAAAGGTAAGTCAAGAAACCAAGATTAAAATATTGGAAGGTTCAGTGATGAAAGTAGTCAAATATGGCTCTGAAGCCGGGGCGCTCCAAAAAGCGGATGGAGGTTCACTAGATATTTTCCAGAGATATTGCCTACGGCTTGTTCTGTGTACCCGACTGACTAATTGTATTTCAAACAGTTGGCTGTATGAAAAATGTGGTTCAATCCCGCTTTCCAGGGCTATAATGAAAGAAAGGTTGAGATGGTTAGGGCACGTTCTGCAGATGAAGGATGACAGATTGCCGAAGATTGTCTTTTTCGGTCAACCGTCCAGGGCTAAACGGAAAGCACGTTGTCCTCGTCTGCGGTGGGAGGATGTCATAAAGAAAGATTTAAAGGAAATGGGAACTTCCTGGGAGTGTAAAGAGGGAGGCTTTGAATAAATTGGGATGGAGGAGAAGCGTGCGTAGCTGTGTTGGCCTCAGGCGGCTTGGTGCTGCGGTGAGTTGTTAGTAGTAGTAGTAGTAATGGTATATCTTGTTACCTTTTTTAAGCAACAAAAGAGATCTTGCCACACCATAGTGACGTTTTTCTGTCATTTTATGCCACCAAACAATTCATTTTTGCTCAGCAGAATAAAATACCAGGGAATACAAATCCTGAAACGGCCTATCAATTTCTCATGGTCTTGCCCCCCCCCCCATCTTGAAAGACGAGAAAATAGTTTTTTTTTACTGTTACCTTAAATTTGAAATTGGAGACTCAGTGAAGGTTGAAAGCCTTGATCATGGTTGGGCAGAGTTTAAAAACGCCTGACTATGGTTGTTTTTGCTAGATTTAAATGAGTTAAACTATCATAGAAACTGACAAACGGATCGTGGTAATTAACCGTAAGTAAAAGCAATATTTCTGAATAACTGCTCGCATTAGAATATATAATTAGTTAGGTAAATTTTTTTCTAATGGTTCTAGCTGGCTACAAAAACATCACACGGCGATATTTGGTGACTTAAATAAAAGCTACCGCCTCTACAATTTCGTCTTCACAAGTCCTTCATAAAGCGTGTACTGTAAAGTGACATGAGACTTTTGGTTCCGTTTCAGCAGTGGAAAGGCTTGAAAGCCTAACTAGGGTACTATTCTAATCTTCATGACTAAAAATCCTTGATCCGAGCAGTACAATCTCCCTATTGTATACTCCCTCTCCCAACCCTCTTAGTAGGTGAAGCAACAAAAACACGCTTTGGAAAAAAAATACCTAGCGGACAAAATGTCATTTATTTATTTCCGTTTTTGCGAAAATAATTGGCCTTTTATGTATAAATTTTCAAAAGATACCAGCGACAAAATAACCCTCTGACTCTATTATATTATGGGACAGATGCACATATTTTGTGGAAAAGTTTAAGAAAGGTAGGAAATAAATGCTGTATTTAAAGCCTTATTATAACAAAAAAATTATATTGAATTTTTAAAGTTCATCACCCAAATTAAACGAAAATCTCCTTGTAAAAACTGATTGTGTACGTTTAAACAACAAAACGAGCAAAAAATTTACAAAAAAGGAAAAAAATTACTTGCGGAAATAAACAGCGAAGTTAAAACAAAGCAAACAAAAATGACTATTTCACAGATTACGGAAGATATATATACAAAAATACCTTAAATAAACTGATTCGTGATATTTTTAAACATCTATAGAACTTCAAAAACTAGTGCTTTACTGAAAACACAAAACCGAACTTAAAACCAGGATGATCTTAGGGTCAGAAAAATTGGTGAGTAGCTTGTAGAAAATAAGAGACTAATTTACGAGTATTTTAATTTTTTTTACGGACAATAATATCGATAACTTTTAGCATACAATTATAATTCTCTAAAAAACTCAAGCAAGCTCAGTTTTCAGCAAAGGGCCAGTTTTGTAGATACATTTTGCGCATTCTGTGATGCAATAATTTTTGTTCGTTTTAAGTTTCTACTTCGCTCTTTACTTCCAGAAGTAAGTCTTTTATTATTAATCCTGACGAAAACCCGCCTTTTTACTATTTTTGTTTGACCAATACGAATAAATTTGTTTCCGGGGAAAAATTTGTCAATGCAGCACAAAATAGGCAATTTACAGAAAACCAGCAAATATCATAAGATTTCAAAAGGAGGAGCTATGCTGCCCCCTATGTCAGCTTAAGTAAATGCGGAGTGTCATAGCTCTTCAAAGTTACTCTGATTTAATTAATTGTTGGTAACTTTGCAAAAAAAATAGTTTACAATTAAGAATCAAAGCATCCCTAGAAAATTAAACAAATTAGTGTTTTTATGAGTGACTTCCTTTCTTGTTTTAGATTTGGGTAACGTCCTCAAGACTGCATACAGGCACACCTCCATGCAAGAGGGAAGTGGCTGGTAGACCCCTCCCCCCAAAAAAATAGTGAAGTATTTTTATAAAGTTTGATTTTTAAGTTTTTCCTTCTCCCCAATGAGAACCACTTGGCCTCCAGTCAAAATTAATACCTGTACGAAACTATGTACAGATATTAATTTTACTATTCTGTAATATCTGTACTTATCGTTAATAACTATTAACGAAACTATGTACAGATATTAATCTTACTTCCTTTCTTGTTACAGATTTGGGTAACGTCATCGAGACTGCATACAGGCACACCTCCATACAAGAGGGAGGGGGTAGTGGCTGGTAGAGTCCCCCCCAAAAAAATACTGAAATGTTTTTTTTTAATTTGATTTTTAAGTTTTCCCTTCTCCTCAGTGAGAATCACTTGGTTAACCTCCAGTAAAGATTAATATCTGTACGAACCTATATGTAATATAGGTATATATAAAACATATATATATATATATATATATATATATATATATATATATATATATATATATATATATATATATATATATATATATATGCAACACCTATATTACACCTATATGTAATATATAAGTAATATATGTAAGAACCTATGTATACGGATATTAAAGGGCAATTGCACAATCAAAGAATTCGTTTTTTAACAGATTGATGCATCCTATTAAATCATTCTAGAATGATTAACATTGGCTTCTTTTTCGGTTATTTTTCTGAAGGAGCCAGGACCCATGATAAGGCAGAAAATCACACTGGTCCGAGAGGCTGCCTACTTGCCGCCACCGGGTACATCTTGGTACGCCACCCGTGCCACATAGTTCCACTGCACGTGGCACAGTTCTACCACACTGTGAACAATTCCACTAGGCTTGACACTGTTCCGTCACGCTTGGGACAATGTCGCCATGCTCGACGCGCGCCACCAAATGTACAAGAGTTGGGGAACCCTCAAATTAAGCCATCTAAAGAAGTTACACCCTACCCCTTTTGAGATAAATTCAGCATCCCCTGTGGAAGTTTAAGCTCATGATAAATTGCCAAATATCCAAAATCTATCCCTCTAGGGAGGCTAGAGCTATCTCCAGACTTGGTCCATTGAGCATATATGGACTAAAGGTTAGTTTTGGTAACAACTACATATAATCTGTTTTGAACGTGTTACTTATAATCTGTCATGAACGTCTTACGAAAACAACCTTGCAATTAGATAGTCACAAACCTTAGATAAGAAAAAAAAAACGAAATATAATAATCCCAGTGGGAGTATAAGTAAAAGACAATGGCCAGTAACTAGGTCATTTTTTCTTAATTCCCTGGAGATTTTTTATGAATTGTAAAGTAAGCTCCATAAGCTTGAAAATATATTATCTCTTCTTGCATTCCTAATAAAGAATTACTGCATTTATTTCTGGCTTAAGGCATTTGACATCAGCAATATTTGTGTTAAACCACATCAATTAACTAAAAAGGAAACCGCAGATGTGCCACGGCACAATAGAGCCGAGCTAAAGCTATAATAAATCCACTAAAGAAAAAAAAAGAGGAAAATATTATAAGGGATTTATGAACAAAAGAATTGGTCTAATGGCAGCCAACAATTCAGATAAGCGGGCTGGGGGCAAGGCCGTATTTGTTTTTTTCTCTTTTTTATTTGGGGGGAGGGGTTAAAAATATAAACACAACAAAGATTTGTTTATATGTAATTTTATTATTTTTTGACCCGGACAAAAATTGGAGGAGGGGCAACCAGGTAACCCCCTAAATAGGACCATGGCTGGAGGAGAGGTCATTAATTATGAAAAAATGCCAAATTATATAGAAAGATATTGGAAATCGTAAAAATATCAATATGTCTGTGTTTATGGGCCTGACACCCTCCTGCATGAAAAGCATACAACCATTAGAGCTGGTAAATCTGCAGGATTTTCTCTAGGATGGAGGGGGGGGCTACAAAAAAGAGCCAAAACATGAATTAGCCTATATGAAACTATATCTTCATGGAGCCCGGATCTGAAGGCATGCAGAGGATTTTAAACTTTTTTTTAAGAGAGTTTATCTTAGAAATCCCCCATATTTAAGTATGTTTTAACCAGATTCGATGGAATTTCGGTTACCAGGATCTGCGCTTTCAATTGAGAAACCTTATCTTGTAGAAGGACAAAAACCAGCAATCAGAATAATTTCAAGATAGAATTTCAATTTACGTTGCATAAACTTAAGTTCATGTCCTTTTAGAAAATAGGTTGGTATTTCATAAGAAATTTGAGGAACTAAACAAAATGTGATGATTTTTCTTTTTTTATGGGGTCAATAAAACATATACGTTTTCTTTCTTAGCTCGATTTTTTTTTTGGCACGCCAACAGATGGACTGAGCCCCCCTGCCACCGAGGCATAAAGTGAAGTTTCTGTTCTTGTGGACAGAAAATTTTATAAGCTATACGGCACAAGTTTATCTCTTAATGTACCAAATTTTTTACAAAAAAAAATGTGTTTCCTTTTGTCACATATTTTGATATCAAGAAATTATTCTGTAGTTCCACAAAACCCTGACTCAAATCCCCTATTATAAAGCCAATTTTTTCTGAACAGTACTACGATCAGAATATGGACATTTACGCCACGGGCAAATCGCCATCGTCTGTAGAAGATGCACAAGGAAGATTATACTGACCTTTACAGCCTTCACACGTTAGGGCGTTATAGTGGTATCCCGAAGCTCTATCACCACACACCAAGCAGAGTTCATCTTGCTGCCTTGCTTGCGGGCCTTTCTTCTTCTTGTCGAAGTTGTCTAGTTGAGTCGAATATCCATTTACGCTGCCTGGTGACAAATCCTCCCGTCCTGCAAAAACAGTAAAAGAATCTTATAAAACTAAGGAAACATGCTGATTAGGCTATGCATAGAAACCCTAATCAAGCACGGGAATTTCAAAGCAATAAACAAGAATGAACCGCCGATTTTTTTTTTGGGGGGGGGGAGTATAAGAGTAAAAAAGCTTAAAAATATGGTAACTGAGGAATGAGATAACTGTAAACACCTAAAGATTTCACAAAATGCAGGCTCAAAAGGCCTATGTGTACCTGTGTAAACATGAACCACATAGGAAACTGAAAACAACACAGATTGAATTCCCAGAAAACTAATATCCCATTAAGAACATTTAAGCAGAGGTCTTTGACTCTTATTTCGTGTTTACATGCCGTTGGGTCCTATAACACGATTATGCACACATACCCCTCCATTGGAAAGGGCAAGTCGAATTTAATTAACTTTTTTTTAGGAATTTTGTTGTTCTAAATTAGTGAAAAAACAATTTCTTTGACAAAGAATTTCATATTCATCACATTTATTTTATCAAATCGGATTCAACGAAAGAACTAACTATAAGCGGAGAAATAGGTGCTCAGAAAGGATTACGAACCTGATGTCCTCCTTTGGAAGCCATATTTTTTTAATTTTATTTTTTAACTTCCATAGTCTGCATTATAACATTACGACCCAATTGCCCTTTCAGCTAACATGTTTCAGAGCGCGTGGTTGTGATGTAAAAAAGAAAAAAAAATGTGGATGTTTTTCTACATATTACAGGAATTTTGTTTAGAAATTAAATAGTTTCCCTCAAAGGCGGGAGGGGTAGGCCTACAACTCTCTTATTTTTGGACGTTTTCATTGATTACAGAACGTTAATGTTAGTAGGATGCAAGGATAGATCCATAAGATACAAAAAGGATTCAGCTCCCAAAGTGTAGTATGAAAAATGCACGAAATTGCAGCATATTTCAACATAATATGTGGAAAATAAAAGGGGGTTGGGGTTGACTTAGAAAGAAGTGCTCAGAGGAACATGTTTCTGAACAGTTAAATTTATCAGTATTTCTATCCAAAAGGGACATGGAAAAATAGAAAATGCATTGTCTTCCAAAGACAATTGCAATACTGAAAGACAAGGCAAGGACGTTCAACAAACGGATTTTCTATGGAAAGCACCCAGGAGAACTTCTGTTTACCACGCTTTATCGGTAGTAAACAAAATGACATGTCATAAGATATATTGGACATAAAAATCACAATAGTTGGTAGAACACGGCCCAAACAAATACAAATCCCAACTCCCATATCTGTAAAGTAGGGGGGCGCAGAAGCCCCCAAGTAAATGTCACAAGAGTAGGCCTATCCCCAGCGGAAATATTTCATAAAAGAATCAAACTGTTAACAAGGCGAATTTTGGGCCAAAAAGAGCGGGTTTTGTTTAATAGGCCTATAACCATTTCTTCAATATGTTTCTAAATCCTTCTCAAATCTAAAGTTTGTAGCAGCAGCAGCGTTGTCAAAAATCTGAAATAAACTGTAACAGTTTTCCGAGAAAGATTGTACCGTAAAAGGATAATGTATACCACCTGAAGAGTGGGTTAAAAACTTGCCATAACAAGAAGAAAATTTTCGAAAAATTTGAACAGACATTTGAGTAAGAATGGAGAAAGTAAACCAAAATATATATTGTACCAAAAAAATTTACAAATGTGTCGCATTGCAGCAAGACCTCTAAATTGTACCGAAAAGAGCACAACTGTACCGCGTTGGCAACGCTGAGCATGGAGATCAAGCAAAGATCCCATCCGGTGCATTGCGAAATAACCTCGTACAAATGACATGAATCAGCGAAGGGTTCCTTTGTTCAGTAATTGCGTAGTGGATTTCCCAAGTTTACCACTAACCTACAAAACGAGTCTCCTCATGGAAAAATGACATAAATAAGAGTTTCATCAGAGACGTCCATAGAAGCTTGTTTCAAGGAAAGGGAGCATAGTTAAGACAAGTCAGCATACGTGAATTATACTGAAGTTGTAGGAAAAAATCTCGGAATTTTTTTTCGGAGAACTCTGGTCCAAAGACGATCCCCATAGGTGCCTGGTTCATGTAGTTGAAAATAGGGTCGTATCAGAGGCGAAAATAGAGAGTTTAAGGTACTTACGTACTCTACCGACCACACTGTATATATACATAAAGTTGGTTAGTTTAGGCATTTAATATAATACGTTTTGAGCGGCCTACTTTTCGTAGTTCTCAGTAGTAGTTTCCATAATTTTGTTACTAAAGTACTATATTGTTATCATACTTTGAAATATTTATTAAGAACAACCCAACTTCACTTCTCGAGTGTGGTCACTATGATATGCAAGTACTGAGTTTAATTGGATTCATCCTAAAAATTACGTTTTCGGCGGCTTTTTTTACCTTTCCGCCACCCATGAAATAAATTCGTACCTAAGTACCTAGATGCCTAACCTCTACAGTAGCTTATAAGCGTCCAGGTAAGTAATTTCTCATCGAATATGATACAAAATATGCAATAAATATAGTAAAAGGAAACCATGGTTTGGAAGTGAGCTTCAGGGGGAGGGGACAAAGATATGAAGAAGTAAAATCTTAAGCCTATATTCTGGGAAGCGGCATTCCAAAGCGACCTCAAGAAAACATTCCTCTCAATTGGAAAGCGTCATATTCTGATTATCTTGTTTTGTCTGAAACTATTTTATTATATTTCAAGGATTTACTTGAGAAATTTGAGCTACATTTGGACCAACTAAACTCAGCATCAGAGTAAAGGACCGTAATATCTAGACCATATGTTCTCAACCAATTGTGGGCCATATATGGCCCAGACACATCATAATCATGATGTCCTCTCACAATAAATTTTGTTATTCGAAAATTTGCGTGAATTCACCTGAAGGAAGCTTAAAAAGCCATTAACTTGATCTTTTTTTCCTCCTCAAGGCATATTCTATACTAGTGAAGAATATTGTCTAAATACACCTTTTATACAATGTTAGCGGCTTTGCGATACTATAATGCATCTTTTTTTCTCTTTAATACATTTGAATGTGATGTCATTCGCAATTTTTTTCCTTTTCGAAATTAATGCTCTAAAGAACAGTCAGTAGAAGGATGCACACACTACCCATGACCCACCAAAATATTACCAAGCCCCATCGGCTGTGTCTGCACCCCACGTTGGGAATCACGGATCTAGACACACATAAATGGAAGGCGGAATTATTTTCGACTTTCCACTGCCAAAAACTTAACATCTGTATCTTTCAAGCTCTTGATGAAATTGCAAAATATATATATATATTTGGAACTGAAGAAATAGATACAGAATTAGATTTCTGAAGTCAGTTTTCTTTTTGTGTTCTAAAAATCAGTTTTCCGCTGTGCGCAGATACTACGTTACATATTCTAGTATGTGCGTTTTAGATTTTGGCTGCAGAAAAGCGACAAAATCTGTCTTTACCTCAGCAGATATTAACTTGTATTTCAGAAGCTTTAGTAGAAGTGGAGACAAGGAGTTCCATAACTAAAAACTAAATTTTGTGTAGATCCTAGGATTTGGTTTTGGACATCAGCTTTGTTCACATAATTTGCTAAATTTACACTTGAAAGATTATCACATACGAATTACCACCTGTTACCAAAGATGCTTCCGCATCCCGCCTAAGGTGTATTTGATATAGCACGTCTCCATTATAAAGTGTATATCAGACAAAACATGTTAGCGAAAAAACAGTACAAGAATAACGGTACATTCTACCCTTATTCTCTAATGCGGTTTCCTTTTAAGAAAACAGGAATTTTAAATTATGCTTGTCCAATACACATATGCATACAAAGGAAAGTACACTTCGTGGCTGTTTCATTTCTGATACATATACCACTGTGAAATGAAAATATAGCTTACTTAGATAAATTTCACTTTCATATTTCCTCCGAGAAATGTTCAAATAGACCTAAGTGCGAGTACAGCGTACAAATGAAGGAAAAATATTACTACTACTACTACTAGCAACTCACCGCAGCACCAAGCCGCCTGAGGCCAGAATAAAAAAAAAACATCTTAAGAAATAAGCTTATATATTATATAAAAGACTGTACAAAGAGCGAGCGAAAATACTTGTTCTCAAGTAGTAGGTACTTTTGGAGTTCTTATGAGAAAAAAAAAAACAACAAAACAAATCATAATCCTTTCTGTCTAAGCTATGAACACTGGTGCATTATACCCCAATCAGTTACGTACGCAGATGACGAAGGGGTTGTCTCAGGACTCTTCTCCTCAAATTCTTATATATTTTCTTCTTAATTCCAAACATTCTTCCTTTACGTTTTTTTTTCTAAAGTTGTACCCTCCTCCCGGAAAAAGCTGCATAAGTACCTGGTCCAAAAACAACATTGACAAAAGATCTCAGAAAAGAAATACGTTTCTCAACTAAAGTATCTTTCAAGTAGTACTTGTCATTTCTCAAAATGGTTCTCAAAGCAACTCCAAATAGAAGATGGCATAATTTGGGAAAACAATTCAAAAATCAAATTGATATTGGACCATGACAGAGACGTAGATGACTGGAAAGTCTTGGAAAACTATAGCTTTAACATGCAAAAATAATAGCTTAAAATAATTGGATCCAGATCAGCTCTTTTAACATTTTAAACGAGGGGCCGCCCTTTTTCCACCACCTGGCGTACACCTCGGAGCGCCATGTGCCGCAGTTCTGCCAAGCGTGGCGCAGTCCCCGCAATGCTTGGCACGCGAAACATGGTCTACACGATTTCTGACCCTCTGTATTCTAAAGAGAGTATGAGATTTGAGAATGAAACTTCCAGAGATTTTTCAGGAGTTGATTAACGAGTTTCATTCACACAGGTCTATAGTTTACTTTAACATTTCAAAGAAAATTTATCCGGAAAGCAACTGTTTACTCTCACCTACTGCCCCCCCCGTCAGACTTTCTTCAGATGACAGCCCTAATAATACTATCTGAAGATGGACCGGCTAAGTCTACAATTCCCAAAATGTTATTAGCCACTTGGCCCTTGGTCCCTAGACTTAGAATTCCAAGTAAGCTTAGCCTGACTCTTGGGGGGAGGGGGTATATCTGTGCTTTTAGATTGACACAAAGTAGAAAGTAAATGTTGTTTTGTCAAAATTTCTATTGGTATAGACCTGTCATGTAGGCAAATTTCAGGGCCCTCTAGAGGGAGAAGGAGTGGAGATGGGTACTTTAAAATACCTTCCCGGGACATACTTTAGCCTGTAGACCCATCCCTGAAAGTTTCATTTTCCTAACCTAAACCCTTTCCGAGATAGCAAGAAGTCAATTAACTAGAATTTTACCGCTGAAAATTCTAGCTAGGCCTCTGTATCGATTGCTTTTGAGCTTGGTTTTGCGTCTGCAGCCATCAAAATTAGTGTTTTTTTAGAAAGCATGTAGTTTCAAGAATTCGAACCTCTGCTCAAACCTCTTTCGAATGGGAATGCTGACTATAGCCCTACTGATGGTCTGAGCTAAGATTACCTGAGCTAGAACAAGCTGAAGACCGTCTTCCGGTATGTGACACTCCCGGACTAGCGGATTGAGGTGGACTGGTTTGAACTGTTCCTCCCATTCCGAAATCCCAAAAGTCTAAATCCATAGTGGAAATTTCTGCCGTCGCCTGTATCGGTTCACTATGACCAGTATTATATGCCGATGCATCATAAGCGATTGTAACACTCAGGTTGGGTCCAATCATGTTATTATTTTCACAAGTACTGAATGGCTTATAGTCTTGACTCATATAATAGGGGTCGCTATAACTTCCATCCCCCATAGAAACACTGAAAGCATCCCCCGCTGAAGGGTTGGGCTCGTAAATTTCTAACTTCATCCGAATTTCACTTTGTTTACCAAAAGTTCACATCAAACTAACTCCTGTCTCGAGTAGGGTGGCGCCAGTTCAGGAGCGGGTAATGGGTGCGGCTTAGTATTTAACGAACCAATAAAAATAAAACTTTCAATGTCATATTTGCATGCTGATATTTTTTAGATGAAAATATGTAACATTTTTTTTTTAATAATAAATAGATCATAAGTCGTTGACTGTATAAAAAAAAAAAAATTCAGTTCATTGTTATCTTTATTGAAGTTCAAAAAGTGGGTCATGAACATAAACCGGACGAGGAACTATGGACAACGAACTAAAATAAGATTTAAATTTCTTTGGATGTACAGGTTCCCATTTGGGTAAACAGACTCGTATTTTGGACAACAGAGGGGTTTCCTAAATAACGTTTTTTATATATATATATATATATATATATATACTATATATACTCCGCAAGATTTGCGGAGTACCAAAAATCCATTAAGTTTATGTTCTTTTAGACGACATCATTCTTTCAACTTATCTTTAAGGTAAAGTTAAGAGTCCATATCTAAACCGAAACTGTGTCCGACTTAATTGTTCAGTAGGAGGAAGGTACTAAAAGAATTTTTGGTTAAGAGACTACCAAAAGATATTTTCTCATGGAGAGGGGTTAAAGATTTTATTTTACCCACGTTTTACGATCAATTTACGGTTCTGAGAAATTTTTTTGAAGGGGGAATTCAAACTTGGTAGCCCTCCTAGGATGCAGCCCTGATATGAGCGCTAATTTATTTTGGAATAATGGTTTACGAACAGTTATTTTCGAAACTTTTCTAATGTAGGGAAACTTGTGAAATTTTCTCACTTATTAATTTCTTCAATTTTTAGGATTAGCCTAGATAGAAAAAAGAGAGAATTTTTCAGTGGTAACTGTAATTGTATCGTTTCAAAAGAAGCAAATTTCTAGATTTGTTGGTAATTGAGAATTATTCCAAATGAGTTGTTGTAATTGATTATTTCCGCTGCTATTGTTTGGTTATGACCTCCCCACGTGCAAGAAGGATGGGAATGAGCCATTTGTATGCACATGAGGTAGCATCAGGAGGGTAAAACGTAGAATCAGAGGTTTAGAAGGCAGGACCTCATGTACCGTTACGGGCTCAAAGTTGAATACAACAGCAATGACGAACGGTGGATAGGCCCGTACTCCTGTCCAACTTTAAAAATTTTCATTTGAATTCTTTATTGCCTCGTTTCCATGTGTACAGGGATCAATACATATTATAATTAAATATAAAAAACATGTTTTTTTTAAAATGAAAGTAAGGAGCGACATTAAAACTTAAAACGAACAGAAATTACTCCGTATATAAAAGGGGCTGTTCCCTCCTCAGCGCCTCGCTCTTTACGCTTAAGTTTGACTCTTTCTCTCAACTCTACTTTTTAAAACAGTAAAATTTCGTTAGGATTGAGCGTCACATAAATAGCTACTTAAAGGAAGCACTTGAGTGTTGGTGGTACGATACATAAGTACCACTTTAAATTTGATATTCAGCAATACAGGGAGGGAAGGGGCAAAAACTTACCAATTCTCTACTTTAGGCACATTTGCATATTAACCATTGCTTTCCCTTTCAATAAGTACAAAGATTCAGAGGTTTGGAACATAAAGTCAATTTTTTTTTCGGGAGGTGAAACAGGAAATGAAAACCGTTCAAAGGCATGCACTCATGGTGTAGATCTTGGGCCCAAACGATCCTCCCCAAAAGTTGTGATTGATTTTATAGTTGGATAAGAATCGTCTTCGTTGTTGTTATTTGCTGTTGATTCTTATAAAAAAAAAAATCATCAGCAAGATTATGTTTCCATACATCCAAGAAGTACATTATTAGCCCTTTTCCAAAGAGATTAGAATCTCGTGTGGGATTCCCAACTATATGCAATTTGCACGCCTCGACATGGACAAAATTTGGGGGCGGGGATCCAAAACCACGTAAATCATTTGGTTTTACTTTTTTGACACATTTCCCACCTCTCCCTCAGAAATAAACGACTAGCTACTCAGCTACTTGCCTAGTTCCGAAACTACCATTTTCAACTCTATTAGAAATACCACTTTGAAAGTAGACACGTACAAAGGCATTTATTCCAAAGACAGAGGGGGGTTATGAAAATGTCGGAAAAAATTGCAAGAAACTTCACACTTCGAGGGAGCAAAATTGGAGGATCTCCCTACTTAAGTGCTTTTATGAGATAGTTACAGCTTTTGAAGTATTAGCATAAGTAATTCAAGATTCATCACGCATTAGAAATAATTTTAACTATTTGAATAATTTATATTAAATAATTATAATATTAATGCATGATTATTAATGTATTCTAGATAAATCCAAGTTCTAAACGCGGAAGGATTTTGGCATTCAGAAATACAAGAAATAAGCTGAAGGGCTTTCTTAGCCTTGAAAAACTTTGGCACTGACATTAAATAGCCATCGCTGAGCTTGGACTCATGATTAAGCGAAAAATTGGTTTGGATTTGAGCCCAAAACATTTTTAAGCATAGCAAATTAAAGAAAAAAAAACCTACAAAAGGAACATGAAATAAACAAACCTGAATTGGTCAAATTTCATTCGTTAACCCAAAGAGTAGGGCAATATCCTTATAAAAATTTTTAGCCTACTACTTCGCTTTCATTAAATTTAAATAAGGGAAGTTCTTCTAGTAATAAGTACTCATTTGAGATATATGGATAAATCTATGATGTAACATATTAGGCAATAAGAGAATTTCAAGAAAGAGTCAGTGTCCCCAATGATAACAAATAGGCATAATGTTGCCGATTAACCATAAAATGGCTGCATATCATAATATGTTCGTTTGATGCCCGCAAGTTCATATCAGGAAACGTTGCACGTACACACCCCCACCCTCCCTTACAAAAATACAGTTTCCAAATAATTTACCCCCCCCCTCCCAGGGCGTACAAATTTCTCAACAGGTGTCCGGTCAAAACGGTGGAGAGCCATTAAGATGGAAAAAACTTTCTAGCACTGAGACCTTGAGAAGAAAGTGTCAATTGTCATTATCGAGTAGCTACTGAAGATGTTCCTACATTGATCTTATCTCAATCCAATATCTCCATGTGGATTAATTCTTACTAATCCTCATTTTTCTCAACTTCAATCAAGGACGAATACAGGCGGAGGACATTTGGGCTCACCCCCGAAATCGCAATAAAAAATAATAAATTATCGGCACTTCTAAATTGAATTATCAAACAAAATTTGCTTTTTTATTATCATTAGCCCCCTCCCCCTAGAAAACAGTTCCTGCACAATTGAATGTCCTCAGCAGTGGTTAGACAATTTTAAGAATTAACTCAAGTGACCAAAAACAAAAATTGACAACCAAAACATAAAAAACTCATTTTTCCTCAGGAAAAATGAGTTTTCTTTCTTATTTTTTGTCATAATAAGAACGATTTTGCTATAAATGCTTTACAACTGCTGATTGCAGTAAAAAAAAAAAAAAAAAAAAAAAAAAAAAAAAAAAAAAAAAAAAAAAAAAAAAAAAAAAAAAAAAAAAAAACTGAGGGACTCCCAAACTAATCCATTGCTGGTTGGTGATGAAAAGTGATGATTACATCTAACTATCAACAAAAGCATCAAACTTGAAACCCGACCCTATGTACTTCTAATTACAATGTTTGCGCTTCACCTCCGTCACCTTCAACACAAGATTTCCCAACATAGCCATCGTTTGTGGAGTCGCTGATGTAAAGATGCCAAGAAGTAGCCTCTCTAAAATTTTCCTCCAGCCAATTAATTCTAATTTGAGATAGCTCACGGCACCTCAGGAGAAAATGGCCCAAGCTGTTCTCCTCCGCATCGCAGAGCGGACAATATTTCTATACGCATTACCGTCATAATTTTTAAAAATAATTGATGTCTAAAAAGTCAATCGATGGATTTAACAATAATCAGAACTAGGCTATTATTTAAGGCTAATTAAAAAGACTCTAGAACAAGAAGGTCTACCGTTATTTCAGGAATCTCCCTACTGCTTTAAAGCAGCCCCTCCCATGAGGTCAGATTCCCTTCTCCGTTCATGATACAGACTCAAAGTCGTGAGATTCAAAATGCTATAATTCAATATGCTACCAATCGAGAATCTTTCAATAAAGAATTTATCCGTTGATAAGTGGATTATGCCAGGGCTCTTTTCTTTGTTTCCTTGTTTGTTCTTTGTTTTTTCTTCGTTTTATGAGATTTCCTGGATCAAATGGGCATTTTGATCAACACAAATAGATTTTGTAGCGCGAGTATAGACAGCTTCATAAAGGTTTTGGATTTGTTTTCTTAATGGTAGAATAATTATGTTACCTGAGCCACGGGTGATACTATTCAACACTTGGCATTTCATTGAAAAAAAAAATCTAAAAAACTACTAGTGATAGTTGAGAATTCCCCCATTAATCCCCCCGCCACTTCATTCGGAAAACATCTTGGGCCAGTCTAACCTATTGGTAATATACTTCATTCTTGTATCGATAAATACACAGCGCTCCTTTCCCTTTTAGGGAAAAAACCTAAAAGCGGACTTACCAGATGAAACAAGAAATACTAGTAAATCGAGTCATTGCAGGTGGTACCAGTGACCGACAAGAATTGTTATTGAAAACAGAGATTTAGAAGAAAGTCTTCTTGTTGACAAATAAACAGTGCAGATGGGATTATAAACCAGTTTATATTTGCGCAAAAGCCAAGCTAATTGAATTCAAAACCCTTGAATTACAGCTCAAATTCCAAAATAAAATTTCGTAAATATATTTTAACTCTTGGTTGAGATTAAAGGGTTTCAGACAGCCAACCAATGGTGTACACATAGTTGTGGCTCTAAACATTCTTCCACATTAACGTCATACATAATATTCTTACCCTCAGCATCCCCCTACCCCCAAAAAACACACACAAACGACCATTGCGTAATCTCCAGTTGCATTCTCTTTTAACATTGTTGTCAAGGTTTTAACCAAAGAGTATTGATAATTCATAAGTGGAAACGACGCTAGTATAAAAAAAAACACAAACGCCATCTAGCGCCTGGCGAAATTTGGCATTTTTAGGCCCAATTAATCAGCCATGATTTGTCCTCATCAAACACAGGCATCATTAATGCGTGCCTAATTAATGTAAAACGCCTAATTATGTTAACAAGGCAATTAGGCATAACCCTTCGCCATCATAGACAAATAGGCTAGGTCTTATAATATGTCTTTTAAACAGTAGGTTAGCCTACCCTAAACAGCCAAATACTTGATTTTTAAGACTTACACAGAGACTTCATCTTTAAGCGATATAAGTATACAGATCAGGCCCAAAGAGCGTAGGAAACTATGAGTTTTCAATACAATTTGGTTAGGCCTTTACCAATTATCCATTTCGACTTGAATGTTTTCTACTTATTTAAAGACATTTTAATGATTTCGCCAGCCACTACGCTGCGTCTGGCGCAAGTAGTTTCCAACTCCTATCGTTCCATGTAAAAAAGCCGAAGTTTCCGCTCTTATAGTTTCCTATGCTCTTTGATTTTATCTTCAAAGTACTTGATTGATAATTGACTCACTCAGGGCTAGATTTAAACCTTTGACGCTCCTAGGCCCAAGCGTTTTTGGCACTCCATTTTTGCGAGATTTTCGGGAAAATCCTTGAAAATTCGGGAATAGCGGAAGTACTGAACAGGTCGCAAGTGATGAGCCAATAGTAAGGAAAGAGAGAAGTGACACCAAACTCCCAGCAGCCATCCTTGGGAGACATCTGACAGTTTATAAGCGACCACGGAATTCCTGTGTTGTTGTTTTTTTTTAATAACTTTTTTTTGTGAATAGGCAGCATGGCGGCGGAGTGAACCTGGCATTTGATGATAAATCACGTCAGTCCAGTTTTTGTTAAGAAAAAATCACTCAATGATAAATTATTGCACCTCTTGGCGTTATGCACCCCTACGCTCAGGCCTAGTGGGCCTATTGGTAAATCCAGGCCTGGACTCATCACTTTAGGCAGTCAAATCTTTTTTACTCATATATTCAGTTGTGTATCCAGCAATACAGGAGTAAAATATCTCTATATGATGCATTTATTGCACCGTATACAGAAAAGGTATAACAGCGGTGTACAAAAAAACAAAGAGATTACTGAAAAATTCAGCAAAATATTATGCAAAACTACGAAAAAATATCACTGAAGGAGAATGAAGAATTTTCATATAGTGGTACCAAAGTAAAAGAAAGAGCCAAAATTTTCCCAAACCAAAAATATTTAATCCGTACAGACAAAACCGTATTTGGGGGGGGGGGGAAACAAGATTTCAATCCCCCAACGGAATTATTTTTCTCCGATTCGTAAAACGTAAGAAAATGCACATAAACAAGTTTTTCATTCTACCCCCCCCCCCAATAAAAAAGAAACTGGTAATTAAAAAAAATATTTGTATTTCTTTTTACAGGGAATTACAACAATTCAAAAACCTTAAAAAAGAAAACCAAAAGTTTGAAGTTTAGTAGAAATCATTGTTAGAAATCGCAAGTTCAGTATGAAAAGACATTAAATTGCTTAAAGAGCAAAAAACTTGTAATTGCAAAAATAATTGCGTATATTTTAGCAAGAAATTAGAGCAATTCAAAAATTTTAACAAAGAAAACAAAAAGTTTGAAGCTTAGTAGACCATTGGTGTTAGAAATCGGACTTCCAATAATCAAATTTCGCCGAGTCACGACGTAGGCAATAATGCTCCTAAACCAATGAATCAAAGAAATTTATCATCCAAATCCTGGCTTGTGCCTTTCTACATCGGGGTCTGTTGCGGATATAAAGCAGAAAACAAAGAATGATTTTATTAAGTACCTTAAATCTATTTAAAAGTACTCTAAAAGGATTGGTCTAAATTGATCAATTCTGAGAAGCTGATAAAAGTGATCTTTATAATAGTGATTCGATTTCTAGTTCAACTTGGTATGTTTACTATTCGGGAATTTTTTCCAAAATTAATTTTTTCGTGCAGTCACATTATTCTCGGTTACTTTCTAAAATTCTTCCGCCTTCGCTTCATCAAGGCCATATTATTCCAGTATCAATAACTGCAGTTGAAAATGCAATTAAGCAACTGAAATCTTCATCCATTGATATTGACGGTATTAGTGTAAATAATATAAATCCAAAGTGTGTTGTTCTTATATTTCATTTGCAGTTGTTGTTCCAAATGTGTTTAACATCTTCCCTGGTTCCGGATAGCTTTCTTTGTGGAAATGTCACCTCAATTCTAAAGCGGGGAAACTCCCTTCTCAATGTTCATCTTATTGCCCTATAACCACTACGTGTAACTTGAGTAAAATCCTTGAATATATTTTAATTCCTCATTTAAATGAAAATATAAATTTCGGATCGAATCAATTCGGGTTTTAATCTGGTATTGGTTGTCAACATGCACACCGTGTTCTTTCTTCCGCCCTTAAGAATAGCATGGCTGAGGGATCGCCACTTAATATGTGTACTTTGGACCTTTCTAAATCTTTTGACAATGTAGTTCACAGTCAAGCTTTTTTTTCCTTTTTAAAAATGGTGTAATTCTTTCAGTAATTTTTCTTCTTCGTTTTTGGTATGAGAATTCTTTCCTCCGAATCAATAAATCTGGATCTCCGTTTGTCCGTTTATGTCGAGGTGTCAAGCATGGAGGGGTTTTATCACCTAGTATATTCAAAATGTGCATTTCTGGTATTTTGGAAGAAATTAGATCAAATTATTTTATTGGACTTTCAGATGTTTCTTATCTTGCTTATGCAGATGACCTTTTACTTTTGTTTAAAAATAAGCAAGGTCTCTCGTTTATGGTCTCAAAAGTTTCACGTCTATTTTCTAATATTGGTCCTTTTCTTAATGTTGAGAAATGTGAATTTCTAGTTTTTAATGATCCGACTTCCTCTAATGCTCCCTTAGCTTGTCGCGGTTTTTCTATACCCTTTGTTTCCGCCTTTCGGTGGTTGGGCATTACTGTTACGAATTCAATTTCTTGCCTTCGGCAGTGCACTGTTCGTGATGTTCAAAACAAAATTCAAATGGGCTTTTCTAAGATAGTTGCTAATCGAGAGAAGTATAATAGACGTGCACTCGGTAGACTATATGCTACATTCTGTGATCATTCTGTCCTTGATCTTTCTGGTCTTTATCCCCTTCTAAAGAAAAAAGATGTTAATCAGATTCGGACTTTTTATTTCAGATATTGTAAATTTTTACTTTATCTCCCCCCTCGGTATAGCAATGGGAAGATAATTCGTAAGTTTGATGTCCCTGATATAAGTGCAAAGTTGGCCCTCCTGCATGGAAGGTTGTCGGAATCAGCTTTTTATCGTTTATCGCCTCATCATCCTTTGGTCCGTCTGTTCGGTTAATCTCATTGTAGCGTAGTGTTTTTTCTATTTGTAGTGTATTTTACTTGCAGTGTATTTCATTTTTTTTTCTTTTTGTTACTCCACAAGTGCCATAACTTGTTATGATGTGGGTTATAAATTAATTATTATTATTATTATTATTATTATCATTATTATTATTATTATTATTATTATTATTATTATTAAATATCTTTGAAAAGACATATCAATATGAAAAACTTATCTAGGAGTAAACCCAAAAAAGAAAAATTTACAAGTGATATAATTGACAATTTGTTGGAAGAAAAAAAGTTTTGTCCCACCACCTGAACAATTATCAAATATACAGCCTGGAGCATCACATTAGACTAGACCAATAAGGGTAGCTAAAGAAAAGAGTGTTAGCAAATTGTCTGGAGTAATAAATATCCAAAATAAAGTAGAAAGAAAATAATTTTAGAAGATAAGCGACAGCGAGAATCAAAGCGTATCTAAATTGAATCTATAGAGATGAGAACTTAAATGATGATTCTTTGGAACCATCTTAAATATCAAAAGTGATGAGACCAAGAGAACACCCCGAACATATTAAACTCACGACGGGTGAAAATCAGCAATCTGGACTATCAAATGAAACAAGACCTAAGAAACAAAATTTACAAGCGTTATAAATGATAATTTGTTGGACAAAAAGTTTTTGTCACACCGCCTGAACATTTAACAAATCTACAACCTGGACCGTCATGAAAAATTAGACCAATAATGGCAGGTAAAGTAATGGACATTAGCAAATTGTCTGAAGTAACGAAAATCCAAAATGAAGAAGAAAGAAAAATGGGGTTAGAAGATAAGCGACAGCGGAGTCAAAATGTGCCAAAACTGAAAATGATAGTTATGATAATTAGGTTTGGGATTTTGACATGGATAAGGTCATTAATCCTTACTATGCCTTAGTTTAAAAAAAAAGTTTTGGCAATATGTATTTCATAATGACAAAAGACAACCTGGGACAAATGTCAACATTCAACATTTTATAAAAGCTCCAAGCAATGAAATAGTTATAAATAACGACATTAGAGTTTATTACGACGTTAGCTAAGAACCTGATACTGCATCAGTCTCTGTTAAAAAAAACCAAGGTTCGGCGTGATGTTTTTCATTATGACAGAAGAATGTTTTTCCTAATGAAATTTTTGTGTAATCGCAAAAGCCAAGGCAAAAATTAAAAGTCCAGTAACAAAAAAAAAAAACGGAATTTTACAACGGCGCTAATTCTAATTTAAGGTGATTTGAATTGATGAAAATGAAGCAGTGATAAATGTAATTAGAAAACTAGTGAAAGTGAGAATCACAACAGCGAAAGAAAAGGGCATAGAACAAACGACAGCGAGAATCAAATTAAATTGTAGACGAAATTTTGAACAGTGATCTGTGGTTGGAAACTGGAAAAGACGTATTTATTATCTGTAACACAGTAAGAAACTATATGAGATGATGTATAGATCTAAACTGCTAGAGCAAAAGGCGTGTAAAAAAATTTCTAAGGTAAAGATGAACAAAAATTGACAGTGAAATCTACGGTTGGAAAACAAGGAACAGCGATGACTGCCCACAAAAACGATTTAAATAGGTGAGGACTTTAAGAAAGAATTCGTATTTTTCACAGCGTAGCTGTATCGAACCTGTGGTGACGTCATGTCATCAAGAAAAGGCTCAAATTGTCTGCGGTTAGAAGACAAGCTACAATGAGAATCCATATACAGAAGCCTGTCGCGTGCCGAGGCCCAGCGGCGAAGCCGCCAGGCTCTCTGTACTTGTGTTTATACTGAAAGAACAACTCTTTGAACAACAGCTTAGATACCAATACAGTTATGAAAACTTGGTTTATTTTTGGGACACAGTGCGCGGTAGCGATGCTAGCGGCTGGAAACAGGAAACTGGCAGCATAGTTTAGATGACAATATTGGTATCTAAGCTGTATATGCAACAAAACAAAATTGCGTTCCCGCCTATTGTGTTGTAGTACGATCTATGCGTCGGAGCGCGGGCTTGGAGGAGGCGCCAAGGTCAGAGCTCTGTATCAAAAGCTTTTCACGGGCAAGATAGGAGTTTTCATAACTGTATATTGGTCGGAATCTCATACTGGCCTAAAAGCTTCATAATTTTTCAACAAACAAAAGAAACCTTAAAAAATTACATTCTCAGATATGAACAGACCAAACATGGACCTAAGGGGGGGGGGGAATTATTTTGACGTTCTTGCAATTTTAGGGGTCCGGGAGAGCATAGGGCGAAGTCGAATGCTAACCAAACTACATAATGCTGGACCGTTCGGTCAATAGTTGCACGGCTACGAGATGAATTAAAAATCAAAGGGCTCTGTAGTCAAAGAAATCCCAGAAAGCCAGAGCTATATTATACAAACCGTTTAGAACACCAGGAGTATTTCAGATCATTTTTAAGTACAATTGTTGGTTCAAATACCTAAGCCACGGTCGAGGTCGAGGCCTCCAATTGAGTGAGAAGCAAACCTGGGATTAATTCCCCCCCCCTTATTAGAATTGTATAAAAATGATGGTAGTTCATTTATTAATAGGTATGTCTATCTATTATCCGTCCATGCGTCATTCATAGTGCAGTAGAATCCATGGTAGATAGTCATGGAGCTAACATAGTGATAGAACCAATAGTTTTCCAAGTGTTTGGTTAATTTGGCACGGGTAATTGTCGCTCAGTCTCCTGATTTCTAAAAATGCAAATAATTTGACAATATACTCTAACTCTTCCATTATTAGTTTTATTTAAATCTTGAGGGGACGTACACTTTTAAAAATTCACGTTGAACTTACGTTTTTAAAACTCAAACTAACGTTAATAACATAAAAGCGTGTAAAACGGTTACGTCATTCTTTACGCGTTTTATTCCTGGGTGGTTTCTCTCCACTTTCTCAATTTTTTTTGTACGAGTCTTCACATACGATATTCGGTGCAGAGATGATTTTGGCTTTCGGCCATTTGTAGACCTAAATTTACTATTTCTTTTTCTTAATCTTTTTTTCTCCCTGTTTTCAACCATGGGGCGCATTGGGGAGATGTCTATTTTCGTGTTCTTTGATATTGTTCATATGTTACTAGCTGTTGGCGCTTCGCACCACCCCAACACCTAGTTGGTGGGGGCGCTTCGCGCCCCCTCCCCCAATCCCCCCTGCGCACGTAAGTCGTTACGCGCCATATTAGTTACGCGCCATTCTAGTTGTGTCCATGTGTCCCTGTGAATATAGATATAGATAGAAATTTACCTGTGAATATAGATAGATATATATATATATATATATATATATATATATATATATATATATATATATATATATATATATATATATATATATATATATATATATATATATATATATATATATATATATATATATATATATATATATATATATATATGTTTTTAACTACGTAAAACTTGCGAATATACAACATTCTTCGCTGTCCCATTGTCTGTGCATATAAATAGATTGTCAGGTTTACCGACTTAACATGCAACATATAATTGTCCATGGGAAAAACAATCCGTATTCAGATCTATACCTCATTATACTAATGATTGCCCTTGAGCTTTGTTGATGGTGATTGCTAATCGAACATTAGCGCCACCCCAACACCTAGTTTGTGGGGGCGCTTCGCACCCAACCCCCCAAGCACCCCCGCGCGCGTAAGTCGTTACGCGCCATTCCTGTTGTGTCCCTGTGTCCCACCTGTGAATATAGATAGATAAATATATGTTTTAAACTACGTAAAACTTGCGAATAATAATAATAATAATAATTTATAATAATAATAATTTATTCCAGAATATACAACATTCTTCGCTGTCCCATTGTCTGTGCATATAAATATATTGTCAGGTTTATCGACTCTTGAACATGCAATATATAATTGTCCAGGAAAGAGAGGAAGGTTTGAACTCACCCCCTAAAATTTTTCTGCGACTCGTAAAAAAGTAATGAAAATATACGTAAATAAATTTTGAAACATTTTCTAGGATTTGTTGAACTACCCCCTCCCCCCCCGAGCAAAAATCCTGGATACGGACTTGATGGGAAGGATTCCTTTTTTAAGTAAGTAGGAAATTGTTCCCATTTTTTAAGCAAGTTCATGTCATTCTAAAAAAAAAAGTGTAAGTGAAATCATTATCCCGGGCTTGATGAATATGACAGACTTGAAACTAGTAAACCCAGAAATATAAGTATCTCCCTGAATATAAGTATCTTCCTGTTGATGCAAGCTACAGCTGTAAGTTTATTGTAAAACAGTATTTTTCACAGGGAAGATACATCTTATTTAAATTGTTTCAGTGAATTTGTTTCCGATTCCTTCAGCGATATAGGCTTTTTATTTGCTGTATTGTTACTCTCAACTCTCCATTTTTTTTACACGTTTTAACGTTCTTTTCTTCTTTTTTGGTTTGAATTGTTTTTTTTCTATAAATAAATTCAAAATAAATACAATTCAAACCGAAAACTTTTCATTTAGGAATTCTTACCACGAATGGCAATTCCAATGTCACCCAAATTCTGCAATGCCTAAGCGCGAAGCTTGTCGACTTGCATACATATTTCTTTTATAACGGGCTATCAATGTTAATAATGCAAGAGAAAACATTTCCTAACAAAAATTGTCTCGAACGAGAGTCGAACCCGCGATCCGTCACTAAGTTGTCCAGCGATTTGTCGAGTCGAACATACAGGGAACAAAACAGATTACATCAATGTACTGAAATTGTCAAAATAGGCCGTAAGAATGTTCGATAGAAACATATCTCGTGTTACATCACTCAAAGCTGACACATCATTCGTATAACAGAATAAAAAACATTTGATTGCAAAAATTGCAATAATCAGCCGATTGCAAAAAGGTACACAAGGGAGATGGTTTTTCTGGCTCCGCCAATCAAAACTTTTTTAGTTTGTTACGATTCCCCATGCTTAACCCTGTGTATAGTTTCCCTTGGAGGAAGGGGGCTAGAGCTTGTCATCCCCAGAAATGAGAGCCTATCTCCCTAAAATGAGTTCCTTCGTAGGTTACTGAGTGATTCAACAATAACTCTTAAAATGCAATACTTCTATTAATAAAAAAAAATGATTAAAGAAGCTTGAAAAATGTATTATATGGATTACTCTTAATGGCAAACTCTCCTAAGGACAAGGGAAAAACAATTATTTTGTGGGATCCTTCGGGATAATCTCAAGGAAGGGAGATTGCTCTTATACCCACCCTATCTCCAGGTGCTATTAGTTAAATTTCCGAAGGAACAACGTACATCAGGTGGCAAATGCCAAGCATGGTGAAAGTGTGCCACGACTGCCACGTGTTGTAGGGACCATACCGTACGTAGTGGAGCCGTACGGCACACATGGTGCTCAGAGATGGACATAGGGAGGGAGGTGGAAAATGGGCAAATCCCTCGGAAATTTCAACGAAAAAGGCACAATTTCACGCCAAGGCAGACACCTCGATCATTTCCTTAAATTTATGAGAAAGACATCCATGATTTCAAGTAAAGCTCCTGAAACGGTAAAAAAAAAAGAAAAAAAAAAAAAAAAGAAAAAAAGATAGTACTTATAAAGATAACCTACTTAAGACTAATCTACGAAAGAATAATATTTATTAAAGATAACAGTACTTTTAACAAAATAGCTTGTTTTATTGTGAAAATCCACGATTTATTTAAATACGATAATCCACAGATAAGACCAAGACAGTAGAACATAGAATACAGTTCCATTCAGGAAAATGTCAATTTGATTAAATCCACCTATTACTCAGAATGGTAAAGAAGCTCAAGAAATCCTTAGCCCTAAGAGATATTGAAGGAACCAGACACAATGTTTTCTAACAAGACCAAGTTTACACCAATTTGAAATTGACGGTTAGAAAATCTATGTTCCATACATTCTAGGTCTCTTAAGAGCGTAAATACCCAAACGGCAATACACGATAAACAAAAACGGATACACAAAAAAGTCTCCGTTTTGCCGTTCTCTTTTGTTCAATTTGTAATAATTTTTTACAGTTTTTTCTTTTTCTTTAATGTTGCTCTTTTTTCTTTTTTCTCCTGTTCTTATTATCATTTTTTTGTAACTGTAAAAAGTGATTATTAACGCGGAGTTCTTAATCAAATATTTTCTGGAGGAGGGGAGAATAAAATCTGAACCAGAATTAATAGCGTTGCAAAGTCTCTATCACCACTCAAGCAATGGAAACTGCGTATGGATAGAGGGATAGAGGGTGTCCAAACATCCGTACAATCGTTTAGGGACGCTTCCCTGTCCACAGTTCTCTATTGAACGTCGAGAAAGGTCTGGCCATACTCTACACAGGGTCCCAACACGTGTTAAACCGAGAACTGTTTCTGAGACTGGAATAAAACGTTATTATTTTGCCTTCTTGCGCCCCCTCCTGCAAAACCACATGGCTTTCAGCCCTATTTAGAGAAAATCTAAGATGGTGTCTATACCCTCCCTCAATTTTTTTAAGGCTTTAAACTTGTAAAATCAACACATCTGGACATAAACAGTGGTTTCTTAGCATCTAGCATTCGAACAAAATATCTGCGTCTGTTCCCCAAGGTTCTATTTGCATTCCTCAATATATTATCGAACTATTTAAATATTTAGATTTCAACTATAAATTCTTCTAGTAGTTGAGTCGAGGGGGGGTGCGCACTATAGGTGATCGATGTGCGCATCGTTGCACCTTAGATCCTACTTCGTGTGGCTTTAAGCCTGTATCTGCTTCAATCTCCTTGTCTCCTGTTCGGCCTCTGTACATTTGTTGTAAAGGAAGCAAACAAATACATAGCCCATTGCCGCAGTAATAGCTAGTTCAGCCCTTCAATTACAGGGAATTATATCAAACATAAACAAGCAACAAGCAAATTACACGAGAAAAATCCAAGTATACACAAAAGAGTGGCGAAGCAATGAGGCGTCAGATGGTATGATATGCTTGGTCTACCACTAAACAATAGCTTTAACTAAGCAAGGACAATTAGCTTGGGCCAATGAACTTTTTTTGTCTAATATTTTCGCACTTATTTGAAATTATTTTATTTTGTTGATAATAATAGGCCCCATACCAGCCCCTCCCCCTCTCCAAGAGACTTTAATCTCTTCAGAGTTACTATAGTAGTATACTTCAGACAATACTTGCGTTTCAACTAGCCAAGGGCAACTTAGTCAAATAGACTTTTTTCCTCTTAACGAATGCCCTTTGGATATAAACTTCGTCGTATTTGCCAGTAATCAAAAGCATTTGAAGTTAGAAAAGACGAAAGTGACTCAAAGAAATCTTCGCTCATTGGTCACAATTCATATCTCTATAATTTGTTTTATATAGATGAGATAACGTGGTTGGTGGAAAATCGCTTACAAGATAAATCCTAAAGACCTCCCAAGAAAATTTTGACCCAAAAATACAACTGTTGAAGCCTAAAACCCCATTTACAGAAAAATTATCCGCCCAACCCCAAAAGAACAATGACATAGCTAATTATTTTTCAGGGGGAGCCCAGCTAAGGATTGGGGAGGGGTTACCTGCCCCTGTAAAAACTTGCCTTTTCAAAGACTTTCGAGAATTCTTATTATGGAGGAGGGTAATTAGTTTTATAAGAGGGCATTGAAAGGGCTAAGGAGCATATAGGGGGGGGGGGAGAGGGGAGGTGATACCTGCCTCTGTAAAAATTAGTTTTTCGAAGACTTTCGAGAATCCTTCTTGTGGGGGAGGGCAGCTTGCTTTCTAAGAGGGCATTGAAAAGGTTTGATTATTCTGAGTCAGCGTTATTTAACACAGAAAAAGGCAGTCTATTGGAACAAAAACTTAAACGACAAGTTTTAAGAAATTAAATTTTCCAGCCCTATTAAGAAAAAAAAATTGTTGGTGTGTGAATATCAAGGCAATAGGTTGAACACAACCGTTATAGAAGCCAAACTAATTAAGTGGAACAAAAAGTCAAGAAACAAAACATAGATATCTGGTGTTGACGCACTGTTCATTCGGAAAAAAAAAAAAACTTTAAAAAATTGCAGGCGTTTTGGAGCTCGAACAATATAAAATTCTCATGCATTTAAACATGGACTCAATCAAATTACCTTTTAAAAAAAATTATTTAATATTCAATGACCAAAATGATTTCCGAATTTTCTTGTTTTTTTTTGCATTGAGTCGTATGTTTGGGAATATTATAAAAACATTCGAATCTAAAGCATCCAATATTCCGACCCTAAAATTTAAATATAAAATAGAATGAGCGACATGGAATTAACTGATTTGACTTCTTAATTTTTCACAAGAATTTTCAGTGAAAACCTGCATGAACGTGATGGTTTGCCCACAATAAACAAAAAAAACAAAAAAACACGAAAATATCCCATCAAAAAATTTAGAAAAGGAAGATCCAAAAATATCAATTTCCATCCTAACGTTTTTGTGGTTGTTTTTTTTTTCACTCCATTGTAGTTTCTTGTTCTTTTATTTGGCGGTAACAAAATGATACAACAGCAGCATCTTTATTTTTATTTTCAAAAGCTTAGGTAGCGCTAACGTATTAGCAAGTTGAGCAATTAAACAAAAATACTACTTTTTCCCAATATGCCACAAAAGGCAAAAGAAATCGTTTCATGATAAGCAGGGACATATTTTTCAGATTAGCCGAAACTTCATCAAAAATAGAAGCTAAAAATGGCCAGAATTTTAACTGAACTAGACGAAATTCTCTCTACGAAGGGACTAGTCATATTACAAGTTAGTGTTCAGAATAAAATTTTACATGTTACAGCAAATACAGGAAGCACTAGAAGTTGTCTTAACGACATTATGAGACAATGCACACAACATTCGAAATTCAACCAAAAAATCTTATCATCTCAAGGAAAATGTGATGGGACTATTTACACATAGCTGTGGTTTTTCTAGACATCCTCTACTCCTTTACTTACTTTTGGGATAAGAAATTTTCAGTGGTAAAATAATTATATTGGTCTTTATGAATGTGTGCTGAATGACTAAGTTCATACTAAAATATACTTTAAACGGATTCATTCTCTGTACTCACGCACCAAAGGAATGAGTGCTTCTACCACTTGGTTAATATATCAATATTAACTATAGCATATCAAACAGTTCGTGGTAACGAACTGTAGTAAGGAGCGACCCGGCTCAATAGTAAACGAAACTCTAAAAAACGGAATTTCGATGCTAAAAGATATACTAAATGAATCAGATTTTTATGCTGATTTCAAATATATAAGTTTCATCAAATTTAGATGTGGGATTTCGTATTTTTTTGCCAGAAGACAAATCACGGGAGCGTGTTTATTTATTTGTTTGTTGTTTTTTTTTTCCAGGGGTCATTGTATCGACCAAGTGGTCCTAGAGTGTTGCAAGAGGGCTCATTCTAACGGAAATGAAACGTTCTAGTGCCCTTTTTAAGTGACCAAAAAAATTGGAGGGCACCTAGGCCCCCTCCCACGCTCACGTTTTCCCAAAGTCAACGGATCAAAATTTTGATATAGCCATTTTGTTCCGCATAGTCGAAAACCATAATAACTATGTCTTTGGGGATGACTTACCCCCCCCCCCCCACAGTCCCTGGGGGAGGGGCTGCAAGTTACAAACTTTGACCAATGTTTACAAACAGTAATGGTTATTAGGAAGTGTACAGACGTTTTCAGGGGGATTTTTTTTTGGTTTGGCTGTGGGGTTCAGAGGAGGGGGCTATATGGGAGGATCTTTCCTTGGAGGAATATTTCATGGGGGAAGAGAAATTCAATGAAAAGGGCGCAGGATTTTCTAGCATTACTATTAAAAAAACAATGGAAATATAAACATGAAAAAGTTTTTTCAATAGAAAATAAGGAGAAGCATTAAAACTTAAAACGAACAGAGATTATTACGCATATGAGGGGTTCTAAAAATACTTTAGCATAAAGAGCCAGGTATTTAGGAGGAGATAAATACTTCGCTCTTTATGCTAACTTATTTTTAGTAATTTCAACTATTTATTCCGCGGCCTTTCGGATTCGGGGTTCATTCTTAAAGAATTGGGACAAAACTTAAGATTTAGTGTGAAGAGCGAGGTATTAACGAGGGGACAAACCCCCTCATATATGTAATCAAAAATATAAGAATATAAAAGTTTGTTACGTAAGTTAATTCTTAAGTTACGTATATTTTTTACTAATAAAAACGTTCGTTAAAAATTAAAAGTTCTAGTTGCCTTTTTAAGTAACCGAAAAATTGGAGGGCAACTAGGCCTCCTTCCCCACCTCTTATTTCTCAAAATCGTCTGATCAAAACTAAGAGAAAGCCATTTAGCCAAAATCAGACATGCATTAATTCAAGAACTTTCAGAAATTAAATAAAAAAAACAAGTTTTTTGAAATGAAAGTAAGGAGCGACATTAAAACTTAAAACGAACAGAAATTACTCCGTATATGAAAGGGGCTTTTCCTCCTCGATACCCCGCTCCTTGCGCTAAAGTTTGATTCTTTCTCGCAACTCTACTTTTTAAAACAATAAAAACTTTAGCGTAAAGAGCGGGGTGTCGAGGAGGAAAAGCCCATTTCATATACGGAGTAATTTCTGTTCGTTTTAAGTTTTAATGTTGCTCCTTACTTTCATTTCAAAAAACTCGTTTTTTTATTTAATTAAAATCAGAAATATATCCACTATTAAAATCTTAGCTCTTATTTGCTATACTTAATAAATATGTTTAGTTAATTATCTGATTAACGACACTCCTCGACTTCAAAGGTCCTTGCGTTGGAAGTTTTTATTTTTGGCAACACAGCGGGGGGGCTGGGGTATTACCCTCTTTCATTAGATTTTTCACTGATGTTATACTTTTTTGCTTGTGTTTGAGTCAGGAGGAGGCGCTGTAATTCGTTGTTTCTCGGGTACCACAAACCCTAGGGACATTTCTAGTTGCCAAACCAATTGGTTTTTGTTTTCATGATAAATTTTAAAAACGAAGTATAGATGGCGTGATTGTAACGAAAGTAAAATACCACAACATAAGTTTTATTCTTCTGTTCTTTCAGAATTTCTGTCCTTCTATTAGTTTATGCCTCAAATAGTGAGGATAAATAAAAGGCATCAGAGCTCTTTCTAAACAACCTCAAAACATAAAAGAAAAGTTACAAACAGGTTGTAGTCTTGTTGGAAAGACATCATAATTGAAAAAGAAACCACATTTGTGAATCAAAACCGCTTAGTGTTTTGCGTTGTGGGTATTAGCCTGCATTTCTTTAAAGACCTGTAAGGTAGTTATATCAAATGTACTTGAAATATTAGTCGTACTTAAAATTATAAAAAATCAAAGGTACCAGAAAGTTTCCATAGGCACAGTTGTCGACTTCTTTAAAAGCAAAAGCCGAGCAATTGCATAAATAGAGGCTTGGACACAGGAATACTTGTTGAAACTATGAAGGCAAGTTGGAAAGCTTCATAAGATATTTCAAGTAAAACAGTTGTTGCCAGAAAAACTCAAAACAGTGGAGAGCAGTTACAAACAGTTTGCAATCTTGCTACAAAACTTTAACATTTGAGCGAAAATCCCACCAGTGAAGCAAAACCCCCTAGTGTTCTGTGTTGTGGGGTATTGGCCTCCACTTCTCTAAAACCCAGAAACTAGATCGTATCAGATGTGACTGAAAGTTTCTGTAAACGAACGTATTGGATTCTTCAAAAGCAAAGCCGAACAATTGCTCAAAATCACATCGATGACATATGATTTTTTTGCAGAAATCCAAAATCACATAAGTAGATCATATCAAACGTATCTGCAAAGTTGTGTAAGCACAGGCGTAAACTTCTTTAAAAGCAAAGGCAAAAAATTGCACAAATTCCGGCTTGGATACAGGAATAACTGTGAAACCTATCTAGGCAGGTCTACAATCCTCATACAAGGTTCTTTAGAAAATATTTCTTTAAAGACCAACAAGTCTATCATATCAAGTTTGCTTGGGATTTTTAGCAAAAAAAAGAGGCGACTTCTTCAAAAGCAAGGCCGACCAACTGCAGAAATTTAGCTTGTCGACACAGTTGGCTGTCAAAACCATTAAGGCTTGTCTGAGGTTTCAAGAAAAATATCTGTTGCCCAAAAAACCTCGAAACCCCAAACAACATAGCCGTCCTCAGCAATACAAATAAGAAAAAACAACTTACAAGAGGATAAAATCAATAAAATTAAAATGAAAAGTTTTTCAAAACAGTCCCAGCATCCATACCTCAGCGAAGTTCAACCAGGACTCTACTTCTTCACTGATGTAATCAGCGAAGAGGAACTTCGCTGAGGTAAGGATGCTGGGACTGTTTTGAAAAACTGTTCATTTTAGTTTTATTGATTTTATCCTCTTGTAAGTTGTTTTTTCTTATTTGTATTGCTGAGGACGGCCCTTGGACATAGGGCCGAAATATTCATTCTAATCTGTTTCCCAATGTCTTGAGAAATTCCCTATTGTTCTTCTTGGTTTTCGTGTTTGTGAAAGTTCTCAAGAGGATTTTCATAGTGCACGCATAAATGGAGCAATATTTTACAAACGGGTAAACAGACATGCATCCAAATTTACTGATGATCTACTTTATCCCAATCTGGATTCAAGAGTTCAATCAGTTTAACACTGCAAGGAAAAGAGGTTATGTCACTCATTTCATGAAAAAATGGCAGTCTTCGAACTGAAGCTCAAACCGTGTCATTCCAGGTTACAAAGGAAGAACTTTCTGGAGCTGAACACGAATATTGATCGACAATGGGCTTAAGCTCGATGACAAATGTCCTTGAGGTAAAAGAAACGCTATGTTTTAAATCTGTGTGATGAAATTTTTTATTATTTTCTTGACATAAAAGAATTCACAAAAATTGTTCAATTATCAGCAACCCATTTATACTTTCCATCAGCCTTCGTTTCGTCAGAGCCTTGACACGAAGGGGGAAAATTCGACTAAAAAACAGTTTATTAATAGGATAAATAATAGGAGCGCGAAATACATGTTCACTGAAATGGGGTGCAGCAGCTTTTGGACAGAAATAGAAAACGTGTCCTATCTCAAGGTCGCAGCGATGGCTCTAAAGGTGATGATTCCATTTGCAGTCACGTAAGGGCGTGAGACGACGTGTTCATTATTGGCAAAATCTCGAGACAATTTAGAAGGAAGCGAGAATTGCACTAGCCAAAAAACAGCCAAACCTAGAAGAACGGGTTCTGGCAAAGCAAATGTAACCATCCCACTCAATGTAAGGTTGATGCTTGAGATTGTCAGTTTTTCGAATAAATCATTCATTGCCAGTGAATGCTTTTATTTCAGTAGGAACTGCAGAGAAGACTGGTTGTAATTTTTTGAATGAATGATCATTTGCCATTTTTTCAATAGCCTATATGCTAATTACGATTAATTCAACAGGATAAAAAGAGATTGCAATGAAAATAACTTCGATAATTTTTTACCAGTGATTTATGCTGTTAATATTAACATTAAGTTGACATTAAAGATGCCTGTCGAACCCCATCGAAAAAAGCTTATTTCCACCAGAAAATAAAAAGAAAAAAGTCAGACAATTCAAATAATAGTAAAAGGGACATAAATGATAAATATTAAGATCTGACAAACAAAATTGTATACAAAAAGGAAATGGTATGAAAAGAGTCAGACGTTTAATAATAGAAAAAAAAATATGAAAAAAGGAAAAAAAGGGTTTTTACAGAAATTAATTTTTCATTAATAAGTAGAATCATTAGATAGCACTCTCACCTCCCCCTCCCCCCACCCCAAATTAAGAATTTCTTCTTCTTTAGTATTATTTTACCCTCCTAACCATGAAAAAGCTATAAAAGTTGCTTTGATTTTGGACGACTGAACTGATAGCATCTACTTTATATCTTAAGCTGGTGAATTTTCTTATTTCGTAGGTAGCGCTAGAGTAGTTCACAAAGAACATTGTTCAAGTTTCATGTCTAGAGTAACTGAAAAGTTGTATGATTATTATATGGCTTAAACTAAAGATGACATAGACAGCCAAAAATCAGATTAGAAGGGGGACACATGTTTTTCACGAAGTAAATATGGCAAAAAACTGCATCATTAAACCTTATCCAAATCCACCTCCAAAATTACTCACAGGCTTCCCTCGCCCCATAGAAATATACACTACTACTATTACTACTAATAACTCACTGAAGCACCAAGCCACCTGAGACCAACACAGCTACGCACGCTCCTCCTCCAACCTAATCTATTCAAGGCCTCCCTCTTTACAACCTCCCAGGAAGTTCCCATTTCCTTTAAATCTTTATTTATGACATCCTCCCAACCCAGACAAGGACGACCTGCTTTCCGTGTAGCCCCAGACGGTTGGCCAAAAAGGACAATCTTCGGCAATCTGTCATCCTTCATCCGCCGAACGTGGCCTAGCCATCTCAACCTTTCTTTCATTATAGCCCTAGAAAGCGGAATTGAACCACATTTTTCGTATAACCTACTGTTTGAAATACGGTCAGTCAGCCGGGTACCCAGAACAATCCGTAGACAATTTCTGTGGAAAACATCTAGTAAATTTTCATCTGCTTTTCGGAGCGCCCATGCTTCAGAGCCATATTTGACCACTGTCATCAAACCAAATAGTTGGGTACACTGGAATTCGAACCCTCACCCTCTCGGACAAAGGATCCTAAATCCAGCGCACTAATCCAAAACACAACATAAAATTTTCTTCTTCAGAGAAAAGGGGAGCATGTCTTTCTCTCTTGCACTAGGAAATGTAATTTTGTTACTGGTGCGAGTAAATATTTATCCTCCAACCTGGAATTCAAGGATTCAGTAGCTACTTTCGATAGGTTGAGATCTCTGGTGAGGTCATTTGCACCATCTTGATTAAATCGTAGAGAATTGGATGCTATCACTGTCACCTACAGTAGTATCATAAGGCTGATCAGAGGACAACACTTGTCCTTACGTAGTTGCACTAGCCAGTGAGACATCAGAACCGGCCCTTCTTCCGAGGGAGGGATAAAGAATTAGACTAAATGAGGATAAATTCACTTGTCATGGTTCCCCTGAATGATTGCAATAATATTTAACAGGCAGAAATAAAAGTTATTAAGCCGATTTTGGGGTTATCTCTAAACCAGTGGTGTCAAAATTTTCACACTGCTCCTTTTTCCCAGTAGTATATATCGTAAATGCCATGTGCAAGTTTTACAGACAATATACTATGCCTAGGTTGTATCCTGATCACCAAGCCTAACACCAAAACATCCAAGATAAGCCCTCTTTAATGAGTCACTAACAGTTTTTCTGTTTACCGTTATTGTGTATTCTCGGCACGTGTAGCAAAATATCAGGATGATTCTTCTGTTTAGACTCACTTTATTTCTAGTGAATAACACCAAATCCAACATGTAGCTTGATCCACGCAAGTAGGTCTAAGACCATATTATTGTGTATCAACTACGAAAAAGGAGACCATCAAAAATGAAGAGACAATATGACAAAAAAACAACAAGGATAAACAGAAATGCAAAATAAAACATATATTTTTGCAATAGATACATTCTTATAATCCTCATTTATAATACCTAATACGAACAATACAATACACGTTCCTTCTCATTATAATAAAAGATCAATTAGCTTGTTTCATGAAAAAAAAACATTGGATAGACTTTGTCTTTAACCAGATGGAAGTTAATCAAACAGTTCGTGGTAACGAACTGTAGTAAGGAGCGACCCAGCTCAATAGTAACCAAAACTCTAAAAAATGGAATTTTGATACCAATAGCTGTATCAAAAGAATCGCATTTTAATGCTGATTTTAAATATATAAGTTTCATCAAGTTTAGTCTTACCCATCAAAAGTTACGAGCCTGAGAAAATTTGCCTTATATTAGAAAATAGGGGGAAATACCCCTAAAAGTCATAGAATCTAAGGAAAATCACACCATCAGATTCAGCGTATCAGAGAACCTTATTGTGCAAGTTTCAAGATCCTATCTACAAAAATGTGGAATTTTATTTTTTGGCCCGAAGGCAGATCACGGATGCGTGTTTATTTGTTTGTTTGTTTTTTTGTTAGTTTTTTTTTCCCAGGGGTGATCGTATCGACCCAGTCGTCCTAGAATCTTGTGAGAGGGCTCATTCTAACGGAAATTGAAAAGTTCTAGTGCCCTTTTTAAGTGACCAAAAAAATTGGAGGGCACCTAGGCCCCCTCCCACGCTAATTATTTTCCCAAAGTCAACGGATCAAAATTCTGAAATAGCCATTTTGTTCAGCGTAGTCGAATAACGTTATAACTATGTCTTTGGGGACGACTTACTCCCCCACAGTTTTTTACTGTTTTAAAAAAGCAGAGTTGAGAGAAAGAGTCAAACTTTAGCGTAAAGAGCAGGCGTTGATGAGGAAGCAACCCCTTTCATATACGAAGTAATTTCTGTTCGTTTAATTTTTAATGTTGCTACTTACTTTCAGCTAAAAAAAAACTTGTTTTTTTTATTTAATTTGTATAAAAAGGAGATGTGACGGAGAAAACGGATTCATGCTCTAAAATCCTTGGTACCAAAAATTAAGCATAGATTTCCTTTAATTGGAAGTATCGAATTTGAAAATTAAACAGTTAAATAAAAAATAAAATTCTGGTTATGACTGGATCTTTCATTTATAACTTAGAACTCCAATTAAATTGCACAATAATATATTTCCAAAATAACAGGAATAATCCTTTCCCCATACTTGTTTTCCTTTTTTGGTAGCTTATACTACCAAACTCATCACTCATTACTTAAATAACTCATCACTACACCAGCCATCTTACTGAGAAGTCATGTACGGATAAAACAGAAAAGGATTTCGAGAAAACAGTAGAATATGCAAGAGTCTGGGCATTTGGAGACAAGATACCCTTTTTAAAGTCTCCGGTCGCTCCGAGAAAATATTTTGACTCCCCCTCCTTAAAATGCTGCATTTGTGTATTACTTGCACAAGATAGCTAGATTATCTTGGCATAGATAAGCCTTAGAGATATGAAATTCAGTTTCATTTTTTTTTCTTTGACAAACAGGTAAAAAAAAAACATCGAAATAAAAACAAAATAAATGCTACTTGAACCTATAAAAATACTGAATAATGGCCCGGTATAGCGACGATTCTAGGCCTCAGTACGGGATGCAGCTGCCCCCCCCCCCAGTTCTTCTGACATATGAATTTCTGACAATCATTAAAGTCTTTTTATTTTATATTTTTACATTCCTGTGGTATACCTCGCCCCTCCCCCCCCAGATAACGAGACCTAAAACCGATACTGGCCCGGGGAGAATTTAAACATCTTTTTCCGTTTTTTAAATGGAAAATCACGGCTATGTGCAAAACATAGAAAAATATTAACGTTGGCAATGACAAGGAAAAGTTCTACTTTAATGGCTCTTTATCAAGGCAAACTGCAAGGATAGGTCAAGACTCACTTAGCTTGAGCTACGGCAGAAATCATCTGGCACATGCCTTTTCTGGCCTGCTTTTTGAGCAACAAGCTTTTGCTACTTTCTCTAATAATATTTGCAATTAAATGAATGACAACTATAGTTATTGATTTTCATGCATATGTACATACATAGGGTTGTTACCAAGCTCCAACAGAGAAATAGAGAGGAGTTTCGGCCGGTCAGGCACACTCACAGTGGTCTTCTTTAGGACCTGGCGTGTTATCAATTTACCAAGGGGCCTAACTACTCGAGTTGCATGGGGCTCTCTTATCTTTGAAAACTACTGCATAAACATACAGTGTATTTGCATATATGAGGGTGGATTTAAAGTACATCCTCCCACCCAAAAGTTCATCTGGAGGATCCCCTTCCAGGAGAAATTGAAAAATAGTGTCCTAAAAATGCACTTTTTGTGTTTTCTCCCCTCAGAAAAAGCACATCATTCCCCTTCCCCATTAAGTGTTGCATCTGGATGATACACAGAATACTAAGTTTTCGTCGTAGTTTGAAATGAACAAATACTACGTTTCATTCATAAACATTTTTTTTTTCAGGCGAAAAAAAAGCACTTGATCCCAGTTTCCTTAATGTAATTAAGACGTGTCTGATGACCAATATTAAATCTCTGTGTAATTAACATATTAAACAGAGACTGTTCAGAGCACTGACAGATTCTACATCTTTTATAATGATCCTCGTATTGCAAACTTGGCAGTAGAGAAATTCTATGAATATTCTCAGGGGAATTGGCAATAAACAACATGATTCGTTTCTAAAGAGCATTTATAGTTTAGTTGATCTAAAATAGAACCTTAAATTTAAACTCCGCTTAAAAACAAAACCAGTAAAAATAAAACCTGCAAAACAATTGAACTGTATGAAAAGTATGCCACATTACAGGAAACATAGTCAGGATCTTTAAATTTTAGGGCAGCAGAATGGTGCCCCCATCCCTCTCCGAACGTACTTGCGTACAAATTAAAGTTGTGTTTCATATTTTAGAGTGAGCTACTTTGTTTAGGTAGCTCTCAACTGCTCCAGAAGCCCAAAAATAACTTAAAATTAACGTTTGAAAACCCTTGAAATACTGAAAATTGTAAAATCGAATTAGCTTCGGCTGAAACTTCTATTTAGGACTAGGAATAATAAAACCCGAAAGAATTTAACCCCCCCCCCTTTACTTTAAAAGAAACACTTATTGATGTAAATAATTTTTTCAAAGATGATTTTCGTGATCCAAAACAAAGTAGAAAATAAAAATAGAAAATAAGATACTGGGAAAATTTGAAAAAGGAAAGAACTATTTCCTTACTGATGCCTCAGCAAACACAATAAGGGTGTTACCCTTGCAGAATTGCCCGTCATTAAAAAAAAAAAAAAAAAAAAATAAATAAAAAACCAACACACAGCGGATATAGATTAGTCGAGGGTATGTTGGGTTATAGTTTATAAATGTAAATTTCAATTAAAAACAAGATATTTAAATGGCAATTTAAAGACGAAGGCAATATCAAAAATCAAAACATCTAAAAAAAACACCTAGGGAAGATATGTCTTTTTTTGTATTTTATTATGGCTTTTCTATCAAGCAAGAAGAGCCATATGTTCTTCAACCTTTTACTATAAAAGTACTAAAAATAAATCGCGGGACTGAGGCACCTAAGGCCAACAGAGCAGTGAATGCCTTTTCCCCAACCCTAATTTATTCACAGCTTTACTTTGACACCCTCCCATAGTTAGCATTTCCTTTCAATCTTTTTTTATGACATTGGTATCCCTTTCGACGACGTTATATTTTTTGTCATGTCCCAGCTGCATTGACAAAATTAACCATTTTTAACCTTGCATTAACCAAAATTTGGTACCTTTTTATCCTTAATCTAAAAACTTGACCTAACCATCTGAAACTGTCTTTCATTTTAGCCCTAATCAGTAAGAAGTAATTTATTTGCCCAGCTTTTATTTGATATTCAACCGTTCAGACGAGTACCAAAAATTAAAGTCAGACAATTCTCTGAACATTATCTAGTATTTCCTCCAACTAGATTCGACCCAGCGAACCAGCTACAGACAGATCAGATCTAAATGAGTACCAAGAGAAACCAGGGGAAGATAAACAGGAAGGGTGCGCGAAAGCACAGGACGGCTAGCCCCCAATCCTCCATTGGACATCCTGGCTGAGGGGCCATGAAACAGAGATCAGAACCCCCGGTTGGACTATGGAGTCTAGTGCCACATTCATTTTTTTGAATTTTTGATGTTCTCGTCAGAATTTGAAGCCCCCACGCTATAGAGTCATATTTAGCTTGGTTACTAGCATCCAAATCTTGGTACTTATCATCCAAATATCGCAAACTCCTTTCAATACCCTACGCTGTGGCTACTCTACTTTTTATAAATTTACTGTATCCACATCCCCGACTAATATATAACAATAATTAGAGCTTAAAGGAATCTCTTTATTTAGAATAATGGTGGAGTATCATAGTGGTCATGATCGTAAACACTTTGTAAAGAGCTTTCAATATTGATATTCGACCAATAAACTGGGATATATTGATACATATCCTGATATATTCGATAGTACTAAATATATAGTGAATAAATGAATGAGCGTCTTTTGGGCAATTTAATTATAACAATGAAGGACGCACATGATTTGCGATCAATGTAGCCATGTAGTCATCTGTAGCCACGAAATTATTGTATACGAAGCCAAGTCCTCCCCTCTCCCAGCTCAAATTACATTAAAAAAAAAAAAAAAAAAAACTGGCACTGGTATGAAATACCCTCTACATAATATTCTTCTAATATGTTTTTCTGACGCTCGATCCTAATGAAATATACCTAAATATGATAAAAATATAATACTTTAGAAACAAGCTTGGGCTATAAATGTGCACATTACGGATGGGGGGGGGGGGTAAATTATAGCGGGTCTATATACCTGATGTGTTAGGTACAATTATTCTGCATATTATGTAGTAAGAATTGTTTTCTAACTTCAAACTGTCAAATATTTTACCCCCACTCCACCACTAATCTGCAAATATATAGCCCAAATTATATATTTTCCATTTACTCTGTCACATCTCTTTGCCTTGTCTCGCGCTAAGATGAAAGAAGCTAACATAAAACCGGTGAAGAAACTAACACGCAATGCGTAAATTAATGAACAACTTGAGCGGTAGGGGTATTTCATACAAGTACCAAAATACTTCTTCAAAAAGGGATATACGAGAAGTCATAACTCTCTCCAAAGAAAAGTCTCTTTTCTCAGTGGCAATTTCATAATCAAGTCTGTTATCCCCCGTACTATAAAGTCATCTATGAAGACTGTGAGACCCACTGAATTCAAAAAGAATAGGAGTGGGACTTACCATTTTGGTTTCCAGGACTGTATGGCTCGTAGCTCCCAGCCGGACTGCATGCCCCATTCGACGATGATAAATTTGTTGTACTAGGTGGGTAATTACTTGGCGGCGGTGAGTCCATAGAAATGGGAGCGGGAGAGGGGAGCCAATCGTCCAGAGATTTAGGTTTCAGCGGTGAAGGAGTAGAACTACTTAGGACAGAACCTCTACCAGCAGTGCCTGTAAACACTGGTGAAGCAATATTTTGGTTGAGACCTAGTGAAGAAAGCTGAGATCCAGATATTGTCTGTGTCATACCGTAAGAGTAACCAGAGCTAAAAAGCAAAGAAAAGGGATAAACCATGGAATTGAATGGTTAGAACGCCAAAAAGAGAGAACAGGAAATCGTAAGGTATGGGTAAAAAATAGGGAGGGAAAGAGAGAAAACTGAACTTAGAAGGAGAAAGATAATATTATTCCAAAATTTGCTTAAGATGAGGACAGGATCGGAAACGTTACTTCAGAATGTAAAGCCAAGAAAACGTCACAACAAAATGAAATTTTGAAGGTGAATTTAGTTCCCAAAAATCTTGGTTGATTAATCGCTTGGTATTATCTCTTTTTAACAATTATGTTGAGGCTTATTGTGTTGGTGGGAGGTTACACCAAACTATGGATTTCTACAACAGAAGGCTAACATGACAGATACAAACGACAAATCTGTAAAATAACAGAAAAATAATAATAACAGTAATTATAAAAAAACAGTCCTGTAAAATAAGATTAAAAACCATTTAAACATTAATTTTAGCAGAGAAAAAGCCAATTAGAAATGCTTTTCAGCAAGCAAAATTTTTCAAAAATAGACGATTACTAATTAGCTGGATCCAACTAAACAGGTGAAAAATCCTACTTAAACTAACAGCATCATAACACCAAGGGGTTTGAGGCTAATACAACTGCGCAATATCCTCCTTCGTCTCCTCCTTTTCAGAGCTTCACTCTTAGACCCATCCCACGAAGTTCTTACATCCTTAAAATCTATTTCCCGTCACCACTTCCCATCCCACTCGAAGACGTTTTGGCTTTCGTTTGGCCCTTACGAAATTGCCAAAAGCCCATTTTTAGCAGCCTATTACCTTTCATCAGAAAAGACCTAACGTAATTATCTTATTTTATTATAGAATTAAACAGTGGACTTGAACCATCAAACTGGAAATTCAGAGGAATTTTTCTAATGATGACAAAATCTCCAAATGTACATTTTTAGCAAAAATTTCAAAATCATTGCCACATTATAACGTGATTTCATCAAGTTTCATGAAATGGAGTCTATCCAACGAGCAAATATCAGTCGCTAGCTGTTTACTAAGAAAAAGGGCTATACAATAAAACCTCACGGTCATAAATATTTCGACGAAAAGTTTTTTCTTTTAGAAAAGATTGATGGAGACCCCAGTTAAACCTTAGGTCTGATAGCCATTTTTGGAAATTTCTAATTTAATCCTAGCAAAAAAATCAGAAAAGAAAAACTTCTATGCTCGCAGACAAGACGCAAAAGAAAAGACAGACAATTGCAAGAAACAGAAGGGTAATGGACTCGAAATGGAATGTGAACATTAGCCTTTAATAGGGCTCTTTAATTATAACTATTACCAGTGTACCTTTATGTCAAAAACATACCCCCCCCACCAAAGATCATCTCTTGGAGGTCAGTAACGAAGAAAAAGATACTCTAATGCCCCTTCTCCTTCACCCAGAAAATGAACTGTACACAAGAGCAGAGTTCATAAATAGTCCGTACACTAGCCATTTTTTTATTATTTATTTATAACAAATAATGTTGCCCAACATTTGTGTTTAAAAGTGGAAATTTCCAATACCAAATTAGTTAAATTTCTAGTTTGAACTGGAGTTTTATATTCCGTCAGAGGGAGGAAAATTTACAAGCCCAACCAAAGCACTAGCTTATTTCTGAATGAGTGTACCAGACTTGAGGCTCTTGATGGTTCATGACTGTTAAGATCACTACCAATGAAGAAAAACAAATTTGAAAAAAGAGGAAAGTAGAGTACTCAAATATTAGGACGTAAAAGTACTAACTTGATAACCTAATGTTTTCGAAATACCAAAAAGTTGATTCGCAATGTTAAATTCATTAATATTATAGGCAAGGATAGTTTTAGGTGGCAAGATTTTAGTGGCTTTATGGATTTCGTTACAACACGATACAAGATTACCTGCCCTTATAGATCAGCCATAGCAAATATATTCATAAATAAAGGAAATAAAGCCATTCAGGACTTTTCTGTAGGGAAGGGGAGTGTTTTAAACAATATGTTTTTCGTGGGGGAGTTACACAGAAACACTCAAAAAAAGAATACAAATTTGCTTGTATCCATTTTTTTACATTTTTACGAGTCAGACAAATATTTCGGGGGAGGGAGTTCAAACCCCCTAACCCCCCCCCCCCTGAATACAGCCTTGATTATAATAGCCATCAAAACGCATGAAATTTCGCTAGAACACGCAAATAAACTTGCTTAGTTAGCTTTCAAATTATATACATTATTTGATGATGAGACAAGATTTATTAATCCAACAAAAAGCATCCTCCTCCCCCCACAAAACTCTATTGTTGGAAGACATACAAAAATTAAGCAAGAAAAAAAGGGTTTTAATTTCAACAAAGCAGTGAACAAAAAATTAAAACAAAATAACACTTTAATTAAAAAATATTCCGAATATTTTGGCCCCACGTCCGGGAGCCTTTCTCAACGAAAAAAAGAAAAGAACGAAAAAACAAAAAAACTGTTTTAAAAAATAAAACACACAAAAAACGACAACTAAACACACGAAGAAGGAAAAAAATAGATAAATAAATAAGAACAACTCACATTATAAACAAACTTTTTTTTATAACGTTATATAATGTAATATGTAATGTAATAAAGTTCCATAATGTAATATGTAATGTTAATTTATAACGTAATATAAAGTTTATTTATAATGTGAGTTCTTCTTCTTTTTTTTCTTCGTGTGTTTAGTAGTGGTGTTTGTTACGTGCGTGTTATTTTTTTTAAACAATTTTTGTTTTTTCGTTCTTTTTGTTTTTTTCCCGTTTTTTTTAGCAAAAGAAAGACTAATAAAAATGACGACGGGACGAAGGAGAAAGCTGACAACCAACGTAAGTCGATCAAATATCAATTTAATTACCAAACATAAAACGTACACTCAGTTACTATTGATTTCAAGACCAGATGACTGGATATGTTTTCTGTTTTTCATCAACTAGTTTCCATTATTTTTTTTTCATTGGGTTTTTTGCGGAACAAGTTTTTCAAGATTTTCTAGTTTAGAATACTTTCAGTGATGCAGATAATTAATCAAAATATAAAAAATGGCGTAAAAAAAAAAAATCATATCCTTATCCTTCTTCGTTTTTTTAAGCCCAGAGTCAATTCGTTTAAACTAAATTTCCTTGATTTCTCGTTAATTAGCAATAACAGCTAAAACACAGTCGGAGTCTTGAGACTCGCATTCAGCCCAAAATTTATTTTTTATATAATTCGTCTGTGCTTTTAGTTAATTCCAAGGTACCGCTATCGGGGAGGGGGCTATTATAATATTTATTAAAGGTGCAAAGCCCCAGTTTAAAATTAATTTTTATGTGTTTCAAATAGAAATTCCCACAGCGCTACTACTTGTATAAATAGGTAAGCCTCTTCTGAAAAAATTTAAAACTGTGATTTCTTAAGTCTGAGATGCTATTTTTTTCTTTTTTATTTATTTTTTTAATGAAAGTGATGAATCTTACGAAAAAGCGAGCTTACTTGTCAACAGGAGTAAGGTATTGAAGATTACTGTGGGTATTCATCTGTGAGGAAAGGGGACTCAGATCATTTCTTCGTTCAGATTTTATAACAGTTGAAACAACTACTGAGGTTGGCGAGGATGAGTGTTGTTGGGGTAGAACCCTCGTCAGAGCTAAAAAAAAGACAGCGGATTAAATTTTGAACTATGTGAAACTCAAGCATTATACCTTGATCTGAGCTATTATAGTTGCTTAACAAGTTGCTACGATAACAACAGTTACAAAGTTTAAGATCATATAACAGTTAAAACAACTGCTGAAGTTGGCGAAGATGAGTGTTACTGCGGATAAACCGCCGGCAGAGTTAAAAAAATAGTTGTTTAAAGTTTAAACCATATGAGCCTGAAACAATTTTATAGGTTGTCATGATGCCAACTGTTAGGATCGCTTTAAAAGCTACTAAGATCACCAGAGTTGCTACATTAAAGATTCATAACATTTAAAACAACAAATGAATTTGGTGATTATAAGTACTGCTGGGTAATACCCCAGCTCATATTATAAAAAAAAGGTAGGTGGTTACTGTTTAAGCTTTAACAACATGAAAGACTTGATTTCTGGATGTATAATTCAAAGCCGTGATGTGAGAATAGAAATATTCTAAACTATTAGACCCTCCTCAAGTGGAGGCGGAAATAAAAATCCTTCATTTTCTTCCTTTGTGCAAAATTTCCACCAAATGAGTTTTAGGTTTTCTTTCACAAATTTCAACAAGTTTCTCCTATAAATAAAATTCCTTCTTGGTATGATAGCCTAAATCTTAAAATAGCTTTAGTTTAGCTCAAAGGCAGTTCACAATATTGTGCAAGCTTTAAAGATAGTCACAGCTAAAATAGTACCATCTATTTTTGACGCCAATTTTGGCCAAATCAGCCAGTCCACAGTTGTTATCCTTCTCAAAGGCGTGTGAAAAATCGTGTTATGTGAGGCTATTCATTAAACTGATGCAATGAAGGTCTCTGTAAAAAAAGACAGACTTTTTGGGTTTTTTTTTGTGGACATGGGTGAGGATACGGCCAAACCATTCTGCTTCTGGGTCAAATGCCCAATCCTACCAATGGGCCCCAAACTTATCAAAATTATGGCATTTTCTTATACCAAAGTATACACATTTATATATTAACAAATTTATGCACATTTACGTATGCACATACATATTTACGCATGTACATTTATGCATATTGTAGTGCAGCAGCGAGCGCTTAGTCAGCAATATAATATGTAGTTTTATGTTATAAAAATACGCAACACGTAGGGCTGGGGAGGATTCTATGTGTCTTAAAGATCGTTAACTTGTAAATTTCTGTAAAATATGGATAGTGAATATACTGATTCATCTTCTTGTAAATATATTCTGTGGCTTTGAAGTCATAAAATTCTTAAGCAATTTGTTGGACTGCTCATGAAGTTAATAGTTGGTATGTATTAAAAACTAAATATGAATCTACTAGGCCAGCGTCATGTAATTACTATGTCCTTTTATAAAATTAATGTTTTCGAGGAAAAACTTGTACTTTTATAAAAACCATTCCGAAAACCGTACTTTCTTTAGAAATAGCAAGTTGTTCAAACAAAATCCCATCAATCTTAAACCGACAATAAGCAAAACAAATTAAACCATCATTATAGGGAAGTTTTGGATCTAAGTAACTTAGACACCATTTTTTTCATTTATTTCTCCTATCAATTCGGACTAAATATGTAGATTTTGCTTCAAAATTAGAAAACCCTTTAAATTCTGGGTAAATCAACAGTGCAGCAAAAATAAAGAAAATGAAGGCGGAGTAAATAGAGAAGATAGCAATGTCAGGATGGAAAACATGGTATAAACTAATTCCTTAAAGCAAAGGAGGACCGGAATAATAGGAATTATTTCATATTTCTATTGTTGGATACAGGAGAAAGAGATGAGGGCAATATCAGCAAGTCTTCTGAACGCCCTAGTTACTCAATGGAAATGATATGAGCTTCTCGTGATTGATGTTTGCTTAGTCTGATAATTTTCTACAGACCACGTTGCAGTTGTTTTTGACTCGGAAGTAGGTAGTATGCTAAAGATGGGTACTGAACTTACACCCTTATTTGGGCACTAAAGCTTGCCTATACTCCGGACTATACACTCTTATTTGGGCTCTAAAGATTGGACACTTCGATTTGGGCCATTGACCAACTTACAGACAGGTATCCAACGCTTAAATAATTTGCGTAACACGTGAAAAACCAGCCTTATGAAAGTTGAAAAAACCTGTTTAGTCATGCATGTCTGGAAATGATTAAAGTAAACCATTTTATTTGATTTTAAATTAGACTGATTGAATTTATGATATAGTATTGAACTTTACTCGATTGCATCTATATAACATAGACATAGTGTAACCGTTTGTATGATATTCATGGGAATGAGTGCTTACAATAACCCTTCTTTTAGAGGGAACTTATGGTAATCTATGGCCCGGTCTCCGAGGGCCCCAATGCCCCTCCCCAGCTTTTTGACCCCCTGTCTTGTCCTTATTTTTTTAACTTTAATTTTTTATATCTTTCAGACTTTTTTTAATATCTTAAAATGACGTAAAATATATTTTAAAAAAAAACCACTTGTGATATTTTCGAAACACGAAATGAAGATAATATAGATATGTTAGTCGTGATTTTTCCTATTAGAAAAATATTATTTATAATGAATTTGTTTTCTTCCTCTGACAAAATTTTTTTGGACTTCGAATCTTCTGGACTCAGAATTTTTATGCTATTAGCAGCTGGTTCAGTCAAGGGATTTTTTTGGAAGGGTGCCATATGATAATAGGTTGTGATACTGATAAAAAATTTAGCCAAGTATCCGTAAATTAAACATCTTGCATTACGATATCAGACTCTCGCCTGAATTAAGCAGAATCTTCGGTAACATTATCGAAACCTTACGTGATATTATCAAAATCAACACAAAATCACACAGACAGACACGGATACAAGCAATCAGTCACTTCGACACATAGGCACAGAGAGAGAGGGACAAAAAACTCATACAAACACACAGTCAGACAAATAACACACAAAGACAGAAAAACAAGCAACCACCAGCTAAGACATACAGAAAAACACAGAGAGAGAGCACAGTATTCAAGGGCACAGTATGGAAGAATTGACCCCCCCCCCACATCTTAATACACATGTGCTGGATAAAATGATTGCTTTTGAACAATAATCATTAAAAAACGTACCAACGGGATCAGTATAGCACTGTCTATAATAAAGAGCGATATGCTATCAGCGTATTATTTTTTTTTATTTTTTACTTTATTTCCAGCCATTTCATATGAATGGGATGGTCGCACAAAATTAGAAGGGGGCTCATATAATAGAAAATAGAAATTTGTAGTTCTCAAATTAATGATTGAAAGTTACTGAAGGAAACTAGTCCCCCTCCCGTGCTCTTTTCTGCTACTCGGCTCCCTTAACGCCCCATAATGTCGGATTAAAATTTTGAGATATGCATTTTATTCAAAATAGCCCAAAGGTAAAATTACTATGCTTTTGGGATCAACGTCACTCCCAAAGGCAAAGGGGCAATGGCCTGACTTATGTAAATCATCCATTGTTTGTAGATATATTTTAGCAGAAAGGGCTATGTTTGTCTTGGTTGTCCAATCAGCTAGGAGATTGCCCGAGATTTTCAGAATTTCTGAACAACATACTCCGGATTAACAAAGTTCGTTAGTAAATCAAAACATACTATCTGCGCCCAAGTTTTCATAAAGCACGCCTGCAACATCTTAGAAATTGGGTTTTTTGGAAAGCGGGAAGGATTAAAAATATTATTCTCCGATTCGTCAAGAGTTTATTGTACTAAGATGAGCTCCTACGGGACTGAGAATCTATGAACAGTATAGTGGCGAAGAAAACCGCAAGACGCTATGTGCTGTCGTTGTATTGATAGAGTGTATCTGTCAAATTTGGGAACAGCTTTCAGTATCAAGTTGAAACTTTCAGAGAATCCTGAAGAGAGGAGGGAGGGGAGGGAATGAGAATTGATTGGAGAAGGTTGCAGAGCTGAATGAAAAGACACTATATGTGTTCCGTTTTCTAAATAGCAAATCTGCAATCTTCCACGAATGGCTCCAGGGATGGAGTTGAAACTTTGAGGTAGTGGTGAAGGATGGGAGGGGAGGGTACTTTCAATTTTGTGCTGAGGGAAGGGAGTGCAAGAATTTAACTAAATTCTTGCACTAAAAGCGCTATGGGACTTGAACCTGTTCAGTGTTAAATTTCAAGGTAAATGATAAGACGCAATGTTTTACCATATTATTCAAATAGCATATTTGTAATATTGTGGGAACGGCTTGGGAAAGCAAGCTGAATCTTTCACGGAGGGATAAAGGATCAGATGGAACTTAAATTGGAAGTGGGTAACAAGTGGACAAATAATCTGCAAAATCTCAGGAGCAGTTTCAAGACTCACGAAGAAAAGAATGAAAAAGTTTGTGACAATTTGGAAGGTAAGGAAGGTTCATTTACAAAGAAGTGTTAGAGAATGGATTAAAAAATGATAAGGTCTCAAGTACTGATAGTGTGGTAAACGAGTTTTCGAAGTGGCTGGGAAGTTAGAGGTAAATTACTGAAGATTATGAATATGATTTTTGAAAAAAGGATGTACCTAGCGATTTTATGAAAAACTTTAGTGAAACCGCTTTATAAGGATGGTGATAGAGTTAGTGTGGTAACTATACAGGCATTAGCTTTATTTCTGAAGGAAGCAAAATACTTAGTATGGATGCAGCACCTAAATATGCTTCAGATAAAGTTTTGAGAGAAGAACAGCGTGGTTTAATGAATTAAAGAGGACGCGTCGACCAAATTTCGCTCATAGATAATAAAATTAAGATTGTAATTATAAGATTATACTTAAGATAAAACATAGATTAGATTATAAGATTATATAGATTGTAAATTGAAAAGTGCCTGAATCATCAAACTCTTTCAGTTTTATATATTACGAACAAGCGTTTGATTAAGCCGATAAAAGAGCTTTATTGAAGGCCCTATCTTTGCATAGTATACCAGATAAATGCATTAGGTGATTAGTCCTATGTACGAGAACAATATACAGATCTATGTACAATTTTGCAACGGTGAAAGTAGGAAATGAGGATAGTAGCTGGTTTGATGTTGAATGAGGAGCAAAGCAGGGTTGTGTTCTATCCCATTAATAAGATTATTTTAATGTACTTTGTCCTAACGAACACCACAAAGTCTATGGGAGAGGAAGAAATCAAGTGGGAAGGTAAAACTCTCCTAGATTTAGATTATGCAGATGATTTGAGGGCCCTAGATAAAAATATTTATAAACTGAATGAAATTTTAAAGGTTTTGAGAGTGCAAAATAGGGAAGGTGCAAAAATAAGTTTGGAAATCAGAGGCAGCGCTATAGTGTTGCCTATAGTAAAGAGCGATAAGGTTTCAATATATTATTATTTATTTTATTTATTTAGTTTCCCAGAGGCAGTATATATGAAAGGGGTGGTCATATAAATTTCGGAGGGGGTTCATTCAATTGGAAATCGAAGGTATACTACCCTTTTTTCCCCAAACCCATCTGATTCAAATTTTGAGACATGCATTTGGTTCAGAATAGTCCAAAGGTCCAATAAACATGATTCCTGGCTTACCGATCCCCTGATCCCCAGGGCAAGGACTGTAAGTTATGCAAGTTGCCCATTGTTAACATATAAGGTCTTTATGAAAAGAGTGGCCGTATAGATTTTGGAAAGGGGCTCATTGATTGGAAATGAAAAGATCCTGTGTCGTTTCTAAGAGTCAAAAGTCATCGGAGGGCAGTCACCCCCGCGCCCTTTTTTCTCAAATGCATCCGATCAAAATGTTGATGGTCATTTTCTTCAATATAGTCCATAGGTCAAATAACTATGCCTCCAGTGTTGACTCCAGGGTTGACGGTTGTTAATATAAGGTTTTTTTTTATTAAGATAAGAGGGGACACTTGATCCTGGATCTTAAAAAAACTTAAGAGTATTACGGTGAAACTTAAAGGAAATGTTCAGAGGGATGCCAAACAACAAAAACACTTTATCCTTGCTGGTTGTGAAAAAAGAAGAGCCTCATTCGTATAGTCGAAAACCATACGAAAGTTAATTCCGTAAAAACAGCAGAAACACGCAAATTTTATGAAAAATAAAGGAAAACGGAGCATTTCATTAAAATAACAAGTGTTTAATGCGTACCCTTTCCCTTGTAGTCTTTCCAAGGTTATAAATTCTCAGCACACAGAGTTTCAGGCACTAAAAATTTTATATTCCTAATCTTTATTTTCACTCTTAATGTAATTGTTTTAGTTTAAGAACTAAATTAGTATAATATGAATACTCATTATAACATAATCCACTGAAATTCGAGGACTGAAAATACCTCAGATTACAAACTCAACAGATACATTGTGTAACGGAAACATCAAAACAAATATCTCCAAACAAAGGATATCACTTGGAATAGAAATTGGTAAACAAACGTTTGAAACTTAAAACTTAAAGCTTTAGACTAATTCAAATTCTATGTTGGTACCGGCCTGGTTCGGACTGAAATTCACAAAGAATTTTTGAATTATTTTCATAGTTCAATATAGTAAATCAATCTGATTAAATTTTCAGTCAGCACCATTGTGTTGACTAGGTAAGAGTAGGAGAAGATAAAACATAGTAGTGACCTTAATTGCTACTTGAGTTACTCAAGGATTTGGAAAAAATCAAATAGGACAAGTTTAAAGATTTCAAAATAACGATAAAGTGACGCTAGTCTTCAATGTATTCGCTGTTATACGTGACAAATACCAGGGGTACTGACATCCGGTAATCTCATACACATATCAGGACGCCATATGTGCAGCACAGTTCTGCCACGCTTGGCACAGTTCCGCCATGCTTGGCACGGTTCCCAAAACGCCTGGCATAGTTCCGTCACGCTTGACACGGGCCACTTGGTGTACATAATTTCTGAGAGAGATAGACCCCTCGGGCAAGCGTATCTTCGTTGTAGCTTTTTCGTATATATTCCTGATACAAAGAGAGCGGAGGAGGTAGTGACGATTTTTTGTTACCGCTTTAGTCATACCAGGGATCATTAGCTGAGTCGAAAATTTCTGAAGCAAAAAAAGGGGCCGATTTTTTTAAAGGCTCAAAAGGAACTATTTCAGCTTTAATGCCACAGCAAAAAGAAGATAAAGACACTCAATCATGTGCTTAATACAGTGGTAGCAAAATCAAGCGACCTGGAAGAATATCAGGGCAAGGAATAATAGCACCAGCGTCTAAAACAAGATGATCTCACTCAAATCAAATTAAAATTTAAAAAATGTGGTATTTTCAGCACAAAATTTACCCATCAGGCCCGGGTCAAGAATGAACTGGTACTTAGCTAATCATAAGCTTTGCAATATGTGATAAGTGTATTGACTGTTCAGAATAAATAATTTTGCAGATTTTATTTATTTTGATGAACCTTATCTGGCAAGTTTTATAGCTTTCACTTGACCTTTGGGATGAAAAAAGCATAACAATTGCCAATATGTCAAATCTACAAATTGCAAAACATTAGCACTCGTAAGCAAAATATAGCCGGAAGCAAAATAGGTCAGAGAACAAAACATTAGTATCAGCGGAATATGCATTCTTGTATTCCCATACAGTCTACTGCATATGTACCGTAACATCAAGTAATACACCGGCGAGGTGCACTTGAGCCAAAAATTATGTTTTTTTCAGGGACAGCGGAGGGGGGGGGGGAATGTAATCCGATCCCCCTAAATTTTAGATGATATATACCCACACTGAAGCCAATATAACCATAGATGCACTTATGTCAAACCCCTCGAGGGGGGATTAGATTATCTTTCCCCTTGTGGAGAGGGAGTTTCCAAACACGAAATTTTTTTTTAGGTATTTTCGACATTCCGAGAGAGGGAATCTTCTGACTAATTAAGGATGAGGGGATCCAGCAGGAGCTAATCCAAGGTAATCTAGGGTAATCTAGCTTAACTATAGGTGGACTTTCACCCTCCACAACAACCTCAACCCTTCTAAAAATAAAATCCTTGATACAGATCTATAAAACTTACAGAAACAAGAATATCAAAATGCCCCTCCCCCCAAAACCTGGAACCATCTGAGGTCTATTCATACATGAGAACCACGGCTTTTTAAGATTTTTTTTTTGCTTTTTGTTTTTGTTCCGAAATACATAGTTTTTAGGGTAGAACCCTATTCCGTCGGTGTTGCCACGACGAACCATGGAAACCAATAGGGAAAAATAATAATTATAACTTCGCAATGTTTTATTTCTATAGGAATTAAACATTAACATTGTGTTGATTTCCAAAAACTGCTGCATATGTTTTTAGCGATTTTTGCGGATTTTTTCCCAAAGTTTCTTTCCTTTTTTTTATTTAGCAACCGCTATTACCAAAACTGCATTTGAAGATGTTCTTCATTAAAAATTAAATTCCCATTTGTTGCGATTACTTGTTCCCATTACTTTCAAATAGTTATGTGTTGGATATTTTCAGCCGAATACGAAAAGATCTATAGAAAAACGACAAGAGGGGATTCGTCCTGAAATCTGCACTTCATCAACGCCCCACCATTTACACCATATTTTCCTGCATTTTTTTTTAAAGGAATCCATCTGTTTTTCGTATTTTTTTTCAATCCAACCCTTTCCGTTAGCACCACTAAGAATTAATTCTTGCGTACATGCCCGCACCAGGTCCTTTATTCCACGACGCTTTTTTAAGATATAATGGTGTATTTAGCTACTTTCGTCTACCTGAGCAGTTGAATTTCCTTGAATTCCAAGGTAGGCTATTATTGTTTGTTGCTTCTAATCATCAACAACAGTCCCTGGAGCAGAAAAGAACATGGCTTTCAATCAAGTTAATTTCCTAAACTAGAAAAATATTTTTCCAAAACTCGCTTAGAAGTACATAAATAGCCTCTAAAAAGAACATAAATTCCTTTTTTTTAAGCAGAACAAATTAAAAAAGTGAAAAGCAGCTCTGTATTCAACAATAGAGTTAAAAATGGAAAATAAACTTCCAGTGAAAAAATAGTAATATAATAGAACAAATTATAGACTCATCTCTTTCTACCAATCCGTATTGTAGGCTTCTTGTTTTAGTATTTATTAGTATAAATAAGCTTCTTTTTCGTCTGTATATGTTAAAGGTACCATTATTGATTTTTTGCACAAGGAGGGAGGATGTGGGCGATACCCTCCCCCTCCTCTAAGAAGAAATTTTGACTGAAAATTTACGTATTTCTATTTCAAAAACTTCTCAGCTCTCCTCCCCTTCATTGTCAGACCAACTACCAATAACAATTGACAATTACCGATAATTGGTAATTACCAATTGACAATTATCAATAATTGACAACTACCAATTGTCAATGCACCAATAAATCACGTGAATTTTGTATGATCAATAGATTGCAACCTGATTTTATTTTTTTTTTTTTTTTTTTGCTTGAACATTATGAAAAATGACCATTAATGACTTGGCCCATAAAGCATATGGTTGGCCCTACTTAAAACGAACACAAACCATTTTTGCATGAGGAAGGCTACCTCTTCTTTAACCATCGCTTGTTACGCTAAGGTTTGACTTTTTCTCCCTATTACTTAAGAATGATTGCTGGACCACAAGGGCCGATTAATTGGAATACAAAGCTTTTTTGAAACACTAAAAAACCTTAACGTAACGAGAGAGGGTTGAGGCAGGGGAAGCCTCCCTTATGTAGAAAATAATTTCCATTCGTTTCAAGTTTTAATTTTGCTCCTTAATTTCAAATGAAAATACTTCTTTTTTAAATTTAAATTTTAGACACGCCCCTCCAAGGAAAATTTCCTCCGAAAAATCCATCCCCCCTCGCAGGAAAAATTCCTCCCGCATTATCCCATTGAAAATTGTCCCCAGATAATTTCTCTCCCCGCTGAAAATTCACCACGGACAATATCCCTGAAAAATTCTTCTTACATTCACTTGCACGTATTTTTCATCATTAAATAAACGATCACTTCCAAATCATGCTGGAAGTTCCTCCCACTTGAACAAAAAAATTTCCTACAAAAACCCCTCCCAATGGAAGTACCCCCAAAAATATTCAGTATATTTCCCTATAACAAATACTATATAACAATGGGCAAATTGTACAACTTACAGCCTCCCCCCATGTAAAATTTCACTAGGGAAATTCCACCGGAAACTTTTCTTCTGACGAAAAAATTTCCTCGCGGGAAATCTTCCTCCTCAGAAAAAACATCCCAAAAATTTCCGCATTGAACCAAACAACTATTTCAAAATTTTAATTGAATGTGATTGGGGAAAATGTGATTGGAGCGTGGGAGGGGAGCTAGTTGCCCTCCAGTCTTTCTGGTAAATTAAAAAGAGGCACAGGAACAAAGTAGCTTTTAATTTTCGTTTGAATGAGGCGTCTTCTGATCTTCTAGGACCAGTAGTTCAATACGATCAGCCCTTAAAAAAACGTATCTGTGATCTTTCTTCTGGTAAAAGGACAAAATCCCCCATTTTGGTAGATGGGGCTTGAAGCATCTACAATAGGCTCATCTGATATGTTGAATCTGATAGTGTAATTTTAATTGAGATCACTTGACTTTTTGGGGGTGTTCATCCTTCCCTTTTTTTAAAAAATTGGCAGTTTTTCTCAGACATGCAGCTTTTAATGGGTAGCATTAGACTTAATGAATTTTACATGTTTGGAATCGGTATAAGAATGTAATTAATTGCTGTACTAATTTTTCAAAAATTCTTTTTTTTTTAGAGTTTCAGTCACTATTGGGCCGAACCGTTCCTTCCTTACAGTTCGTTACCAGGAACCGTTTGATCTTATAAAAGTTTAACTATCATTGCAGTAAATACAAAATGCAGTTTTCTTTGTTTTTCTCACAACAACTGAAATTTAAATCGAAAGTAGGATTTTTTTTTATCCCATAGAGTCATGGCAATAAAGACAGCTCCATACACATCGGGGGAAAGGGTCAACATCATGGACGTAGAGCCAGAGTGACCATATGGGGCCCATTTTGGCACTTTTCAGGCGGTTGCACACTAAACGTTTCGAATCAACGCATTTTTGAGGGGGGAAATCGTTCATCTGGCACATTTTCCCTCGAAAAATGGAGTTTTTGGCGCATTTTCACTTTTAGGTGGCGAAACTTGCAACCCAGCAACTGGAAACACCGCGTCAAAATGAATATAGGTTTAAAGGCGAGGTCGGAGGTATGGTTGGGATAGATGTTGGTGTACACTTATAAAAAAAAACTAGCGTACATGCGCATGCTCTGATCCTCTAGATATAGCCTTGTCATAGAGCCATATATAACTGAGCCAATATAATCAATTAAAGTAAAATAAATAATTAATAAGTAGTCAATTAAAAAATAATTAAAGAATTAACTAAGTAAATAAGCGAATTAGGTAAATAAATATTGCATAAGTAGTAAATTAGGTAAATGACAAGTAAAGTAAAATAATCAATTGGAGTAAAATAGAATTATAGCAGTAAAAAAAGGCGTTGATAAATAATTGATTAAATAGCTAGGTTGCAGCACGTTACCAGACAAAGATGTATCCATGTTTCTTCCGTCATCTGTTTTGTGCACTGTTATAACAGGACCTCTTTCTACGCGTTCAGTAAAAAAATGACTTTGCGGATGCAGCGTTGCCGGTTGCTTTAAATCCATAGTCATAAAAATGTTGTAAAAAGGCACTAAAAAAGCACTTATACGTTCGGTACGTAACTGGCACTAAATTTCACTCTAATTTCAACTTTCTTATTTTAATCGCACTCTGTTGCACTGCATCTCACGACAAAGATAGGAGAAATATCCTTTTCAATGAAGTATTGCAGCAGTGTAAAATGCTATTCAATAATTATTTATTCCTGTAAAATAAAAAGCATAAATAAATTCAGGCGTTCACGTAAAAAATATACACACAAGTGAAAGATAAAAATTGCTGCAATGAAGCTCTTTGAAAGTAGGCTTTGGATCCCTTGTTCTGGCAATCCCGACAAAAAACTCAGTACCCCTGACGAATTGTTGCCACATAAAATACCACATCTAGGGATGCATTTATTCAGAGTAATTCTGCTCTAAACTCATTCCTGACAGGCCTGAAATTGTAATTTTTCTTTTTGTTATGAGCCAAACTGACCGTTATTTTTGTAGTTGTATTGACATTTTGACAAGAAAATGTTTTTTTCACTCAACATCTTGAAACAAAGGTTGTTAGATCGAAGCCTGTTAATGCATTGTGTTGCCTAGACTTCTGATAGATGGCGCTCTATGTATTTTCTAGTCTAACACTTTGTGCATATAGTCGGTAGGGACCGGAATCAAGGACACTACTTGGAAATTTTTCTAGGCGAGGAGGAAGGGTAAATTTTCTAACGAATAGGTGTGATAGAAATAAATTAAAGCACTTTTGCTGTGTGAATAGGTAGCAATGTTTTCATTACAATGAAAACGATTTTGTTTTAAATGCACCAAAGGACAGAGAGAAGGGGGTGACACACCGATGCCTAAGCATGCCAGTTAAATTTTGATTATCTTTATTTTTTCAAAGGGGAGGCACTGTCACTACTGGCCCCTCTCTGACGGTACCCATGGTCTGAAAATTATATCATTTTACGTATGTTATACGCTCCCTAGTTTCCTGATTCTAAAATATTACAAATCTAAAAACAATCTGTCAACAATTCTGGATTATCTTATCCGAAAATTAAAAACATTCAAACATTTAACTGCTTCTTGGATGCCATTTAACTCTGCTTTTTGGATGCAGCAATCCAGTTATAGAATAAACTTGCAGCTTATTCGAGGTAATAAAAACATAAAACGTTTGTACTTATAATTAGACTGATAATATCGCAAGATAAATTCTTTGATTCTTCATGAGATAGTAAAAAGGCGAAATAATAAAATTCTTCGAGAACAATACTCAGCACTTTTCACAAAACTTATGTTCTTCATCTTAATGTCCGAACTCGAACATCTGTCGTTCGAGTCTCTCTTTTTAATATTCGTCAAAATCGATTTCACAAAATAAATCCCTTTGGCTCTTCATGAAATAGTAAAAAGGAAAAATGGTACTTGTCGCTTATAAGAAACACATTCAAGAATTACGCTTAGGTTGCATCTAAGAAAACTGGTTTCATAGCTGCGAAAACAAGTGACGGATAATACAATCCATTGGAGTTAGATTACATTGGACTTGTATAATTTAGGCTATATATTTGTACATTAAAGAGGGGTGGGAGGGTTTGGTTAGATTAGGTTTCCATAATTTTGTTTCTAAAGCATTATTTTATCATCTTGGGTGTGTTTCCATTAATCGACAAGTACCAGCAAAACATTCAAATTTCTTCAAAATGACTCCCAAAACCCTACAAGAAACTTCCATCGTTCGTCTGAAATCGAACGTCCGTTGTACGAGTCTCTCTTTTTTTGCTAGTCAAAATCTATTAACCCCTCAAAGATACCGTGGAAGAAGAACAAACATTGTTCTACTTTTACCTATTTGCGTTTAAAAAAGGAAAAACAGAAACCTAGAAAAATAGAGAAAAAGAAAAACAATCAGGTCCGAATTGGGAAACTGAATAAAATCACTGGAAATTATTTAACGCAAGAACTTCATTGAAGGACATGAAAGAAACGTCACTGATACAATGTAGAAAAAAAAACCTATCGCAACTATAAGACGATGAATGAAAATTCTATAAAGGGTTGCACCCCCCCCCCCCCCCAGCCCTACTTCCGTTAAACGTAAAGTGAAAAGTGCGTAGCCCCTTGCTTTTGTAAGCTCCGATACAAAAACAGGACAGCAATAATCGTTGCCAAATACTTTTGTCTTGATTATTTCTATTGGTTCAAAGCAACATAAGGGACATTAATTTTTATTAGTTTCAGAAACACCATTGAAACTTTATTAGCGTTTGTTTTCATTTTATTCCTTAGCAATACCAACATTTTCAATGTCAACAATAGAAAACGAATTTCAAGGCGACGATTGTATGAAAATAAGAAAGAGTAAACATAGATTCACAGAGGTTCAACACCCAGGTGGAGGGGATCAGAACATATTTCCATGGGAAGGGGAGAGATCAGATAATTCAAAAACTAAATTTAGGCTCCAGATTTGTCGTTTTTAATCATGGGGTCTATTGAAGATCATATATGCACACAGGTCGATTTTAAGGAACGATACTTACGTGATATCCCTGCCACACTCAAGAAATTTGATCTATTTAAAACCGTTTTTTCTTTATGAACTCTCAGAAAATCAGCTTAGCCAGAGTGAGATAAACTACTATGCAGGTATATTCTAATTAAATATTTAATGTATAGAGTTGGTTAGGTGAGATACTTAATATAATGTATTCTGGATAATGCTTTCCATAATTCTCTGTTGTACTTTCCATAACTTTGTTCCTAATGTATTATATTTTCATCATATTTAGGTCTATCTCATTATAGTTAACCTAACTTCACTTCTTGAGTGTGGTCGGGATAACACGCAAGCACCGGAAAAACTATATAATCTTACTTGGAGCCATAAGGTGCGCTTTAACCATCAAGCTTTTTCAATTGGTTTTCCAAACCAACCTGGAAGGTGCCCCACAACCACTGTATCTACTACATATGACAAGGTTCTATTAGTACCAAAAGAATTCTTAGTTCTATGTATTAATTTAAGAGAGATGTGGGAAATATCGTCCTTGAATATATCCCTGTCAATAATCCCTAGCTCTCGCTAGCTCAGAAGAAGGTTGACAATGTAAAGTGTTTATTTGTACTTCTCCCAACCCTTGTTTCCTTTTTTCGTCAAAATTCCCTTAATGCAGGTCTTATTTATTTCAGAGACCTACGCAGAAACTTTTCTTTATGAGCTTATTCTAAAATATGAAAGGTCTAAAGTTTAGATTTTTTGCTTAGGAAGAAATAATAGAAGAGAAAGCAGATTCATTCTCGGATTTATTTAGCAAAAGAGCATGAGCATACATTTTTCCCTTTGACTCTTGTTTTTTTTTCGAATAATAAATCTACTGCAATAAGAAGGGCCATAGATAAGGGAAGTGTGGGCGATCTGGGAGGATTCTCTAGGGTCCAGATCTAGAAGAGACAATCTACAATTTTTTTTTTTCATCTGGAAATTATATTGGATTCCTTTTTTTAGTTTGTACTTGAAATATTTTTCATTCCAGATTTTTACATGATTTCTTTCTTCCACTAGATAGTAAATTGAAAACTGAAAGATATTTGTCAAAAAGTCTGAGGAGCTTTAAAGTCTAAGCCAAATGGTGAAATTCCGAGATCAAAATTCATCTTTCGAAAATAAATTTTTGTACTTATCGGTTATATAATAGACACTCGGGAAGTGAAGTTCGATTAATGCTAATGAAATGAAACAAAATATGATGAATATATAATAGTTTAGGAACAAATTTGGGCTACATATTTGCAGATTAGGGGGGGGGGTAAAGAATAGCATATATTAAATACGTAAACTAACCATTGCTGTATTTGATATATCCTATGCTTTACCCCACCCACCCCCTAATGTGCAAATATATAGCCCAAATTTGTTTGCATGAACTAAACCAAACCGAAATACAAACTAAATATTTATATAAAATATAGCAGCAATTTATTTTGAAACCAAACCAAAGCTAATTGTGTGGTAAAAAGAAGTTGCTTGACCAGTTTCTTGTGTCATGCTCGCATCATTCACGATCGAAATTGTATTAATGTTTATTATACAACCGATAAGTACCGGATTTTTTTTTTTTATTTTCACATCGGAATTTTTCCATCCGGCAGCAACAACTCAACATTTCATCATCTTCCTTTTAAGACTAATTTTGTAGCTCGAAAAGAATGTGTGATTCGACCCATTGCTGGGTTTTGATTTTGTGTTGCAGCCCTATCCCCAATTCTATTCCCATTTTTGTGCAAGTGATTCAAAAGTGAACCATGACTATTCACAACAGAAATACCGTTTCTTGACCCTGGTCTTGCTTTGTTTTTCTTCTCTTTTTTCTACGTTTTTATGCCTTTATAAACAGAGAAAAGCCGGTCCCAAACCGCATAGTTCATAAACCTTGACTTAACCACTTTTTTTTCACTAAGCCACTGGCAATATAGCGAAAGTTGTTCTTTCACTATGCAACGAAATTCACATTATTTGGGTCACTAACCGAAGTTAGCTTTTAGGAGCTAAATAACTAAATTTACTAAATGATAAAACCCTTGAAATTGACGTAGACCTACATGGCGTTTATGAAACATATTAAATAAAAAAAAAACAAGTTTTTTCAACTGAAAATAAGGAGTGACATCAAAACTTAAAACGCACAGAAATTACTTCGTATATGAAAGAGGCTGCTTCCTCATATACGCCCCGCTCTTTACGCTAAAGTTTGACTCTTTCTCTCAATTCTTCTTTCTAAAACAGTAAAAAACTTTAGCGTAAAGAGCGGGGCGTTGATGAGGAAGCAGCCTCTTTCATATACGAAGTAATTTCTGTGCGTTTTAAGTTTTGATGTCACTCCTTATTTTCAGTTGAAAAAACTTGTTTTTTTTTATTTAATTTCTGAACGTTTTTTAATCAATGAATGTTTTGATTTTGGCTCTCCGCAGAGGAATAATCAAAACGAAATTTGCATTTTTTTTTTTTTTTTTTTTTGGCTCAATGGCTTTCTCATAATTTTGATCGAATCATTTTGAGAAAAAAGAGCGGGAGACGAAGCCTAGTTGCCCCCCGATTTTTTGGTTAATTAAAAAGGCAACAAGAACTTTTAATTTTTTACGAATCTTTTTATTGGTAAAAGATTTACGTAACTTATAAATTAGCTTACGTAAAGAACTTTTGTATTCTCATGTTTTTATTACATATATGAGGGGATTCGCCCCATCGTCAGTACCTCGCTCTTTACACTAAAGCTTAAATTTTATCCCAATTCATTAAGAATGACCCCCTGAATCACAAAAGCCGTAGAATAAGTAGTTGAAATTACCGAAAATACTTTAGCGTAAAGAGCGAGGTATTAGAAGGAGGTGAGCCCCTCATATGGGTAATAATTTCTGTTTGTTTTAAGTTTTATTGCTGTTCCTTACTTCCAGCTGAAAAAGCTTTTTCACTTTTATTTTTTAATTGTTTTTTTTTAAAATAATGCTAGTAAATCCTGCTCTCCCTTCATGGAAATTTTCTTCTCCCATTACAAATTCTCGAAGGAAAGTTCCCCCAGCATATCCCCCTCTTCTCAACCCCTCCCAAAAACCAAAAAAATCCTCCTGAAAACGCCTGTATACTTCCCAATAACCATTACTATATGTAAGCACAGGTCAAAGTTTGTAACTTGTTGCCCCTCCCACGGGGACTGTGGGGGAGTAAGTCGTCCCCAAAGACATAGTTATAAGGTTTTTCGACTACGCTGAATAAAATGGCTATCTCAGAATTTTGATCCGTTGACTTTGGGAAAATAATTGGCGTGGGAGGGGGCCTAGGTGCCCTCCAATTTTTTTGGTCACTTAAAAAGGGCACTAGAACTTTTCATTTCCGTTAGAATGAGCCCTCTTGCAACATTCTAGGACAACTGGGTCGATACGATCACCCCTGGAAAAAAAAAACAAAAAAAAAAACAAATAAACACGCATCCGTGATCTGCCTTCTGGCAAAAAATGCAAAATTCCACATTTTTGTAGATAGGAGCTTGAAACTTCTACAGTAGGGTTCTCTGATACGCTGAATCTGATGGTGTGATTTTCGTTAAGATTCTATGACTTTTAGGGGGCGTTTCCCCCTATTTTCTAAAATAACGCAAATTTTCTCAGGCTCGTAACTTTTGATGGGTAAGATAAGACTAAACTTGATGAAACTTATATATTTAAAACCAGCATTAAAATGCGATTCTTTTGATGTAGCTATTGGTATCAAAATTCCATTTTTTAGAGTTTTGGTTACTATTGAGCCGGGTCGCTCCTTACTACAGTTCGTTACCACGAACTGTTTGATAGACCTATAAAAGAAACCTATTTTGGTCAATACCCTAAATATGGTCTCGCTAATCTTTGAGTGATATATGTCCATTGAACAGGGCGGCTATTACTCCCATGACCATCACATAGGGTACACAATTTAGAACTATTTTAATGGATGGCCCCTTTAAAAGGAAACACTATAAAATCCTGAAAATGCTTTAAACATTCTAAAATACTTATATCATTCCTAAAAGTGCCCATATCACCCCTGTTAATCATCAATCCCGTCACTTTATATCAGCCATCAGTCAATCAGTCAATTCCGCTTCTAGAATAAGCCTGATGATAAACAAGTTCCCTTAATTATTGAGTAGTGTAACACAACTCTAGAAAGTGCATTTACTTTCATATTCTTTAGCATCATCTGCCCTAGCTACAGGTAATTTCGAGTTGTCGCCCAGAATTTTGAAAATCTTACAGCATTTCACTATGGGAATTCCCGGTTTATGCAATGTCATATTACCCTGGATGATCTATACACACTCAACATCCAATCCTCTTATGGTCTCAAGTAAACAATTCGTAGATGCAACCCCCGTATCAGGTGAATAAGGAGTAAATTAAATAGAAATGATGTTTGCTTTTTACCAAAATTGTAAAACAATGGTGATATTCTTTCTGCTAGTCTGTGTGGAGCCATGCATTCGCAATTTCCTCAAAGTAAAACAAGAGTATAACATCAACAATCCACTGCATATATTGTAGCCAATTAAATTCGATTCCTCGCCAAAGAAGTCGAATGGTGAATGTCGATTACTGACCAACATTTCATGTTTTTTTTTCACGCCATCTTAAAATATTTTCCAGCTCTTGTGCCGTGAAATCGTCTAATTGCAGCGATAGATTATATAAAATGTCATCTTGCAAAGTTTTCCTGCATCAGCTCAGATTTCTGTCAAGCAAAATTCGCCTACTGGTGAATCTTGAGTTTCAAAATTACAACACGATTCTTTGAAAATATGTTGAAATGATTTTGATTGAAGGACCAAAAACTTCCAGAATTTATTGACATAAAATAGCATGAACTGAATATATCCAATGCTGACACTTATACAATATTTGATGACACTTATACAATATTACACTTCTAGCTGACACTTATACAATATTTGCTGCTTCAAAATGGATTCGGACAAAGCCTTTCGGATGACAGACGTAAAAGAGAAAAAAACCTGGCGTATACACAGGGTCAGAGAAGAGTTATGGTACCCCCCCCCCCATTTCCCAACACAAAACTCAACACTTATCTTGCCCCCCCCCCCTTTAGAAGAAAAAAAAATATCTGTCGAAATTTCAACTCGATCCTCCAGCCGTGGAGCACAATATGTTACACATTCTGAACCATGCTTTAAAACGGTTTTTACCGTGTGTTCCAGCATTCGAATCTTAGCTCATAGACTTATCTTCCTGTTTTTTCCAGCCTTTTTAACGTCAGAAAAACACCCTGCGCCATGGATATTCTACTTTTTGACACACTCAATACATCTACCATCTCTCCTAGTACTATAATGCAAACAAGAGTATAGTTAAAAACAATAGGAAACTGATGAAGCAAATCTGAGGCTTTACCATGGGTGGAATATCAATTAAAAACTAATTTTAGAGACAGTGTAGCGTTGCCTGCCAGAATAAAAAATATATAATAATAATAAAGAAAAAAACAACAATACACGTAATAGCTTCGCTAAGAACTCCAGTCCTCGATGGAGAATTTAAAGAACAAAAACGCCTATAACAAAATCCTTACGGCAGGCAGCCTTTCCACCTGTGTAAAGTAAACTAAAAAGTATGGATAGATTAAGGATTTTGTTAGGTAACATTAGATGACATTGTTGTTTCCTCAGACATTAAGTTAACTTTCAACTCTTATCAGTTTCGAGGTGCAGATCTTATCCCAAAGTATGAAAATGTTCTGATTGCTATTTGAGGACCCTTCCACATAGAAAGAAAGAACAGCGCTTCACCACTTGCACTCATTTTCTCGGTTCATTTTCAAAACAGTTCATTATTCAACCTTAATTTTTTGTAGATTTTTAGTTCAAAAGTTTTTAGTTTTAGCTAATTTGTTTTCGCAATAATCTTTTACTTTTGAGATGAGTAGGAAATTTATGAAGCTTACTAAGGAGTCTGGAGAGGGAGTATATGTGAGGGGTTCTTATAAACCCCAAGTTAAGCGCTTTGGACAATAATTATTGCCATGATATCGTTTTATGCTTCCAAATTCTTCCACTTAAGAAGTGGCACCAATAGTGCCGTTTTTAGTGTTATATACTTATGGATGGTAAAATTGATAAGAAGCACATAGGTATGAGCCATAGGTTTAAAGTGAGCTTTCTCGGGATATGCTTTGAAAAGTGAGTGCATCACGTTTGCAAAAAAAAGTGGATTATCTGAAAAGTAATGATAAGAAGGGACAAACAATGATTGAAAAAAAAAAAAAAATACAAGTTGGAATCGAAGGCGTGATAATCTAATTTTAAGTCCACCACTGTACAAACAGAACCACGCCTCTAATAATGTAATCTATATATATTGGTGTTCGTAGGACTTTAATTGCGTAGCTTATTAAGCAGACATGGAGGAGGAAAATGCGGGAGGTGTTCTTGCAAACCTCCAGTTAAAGGTTTTGGATCATAATTATTATAATAATACCGTTTTATGCTTCCAAGATTTTCCACTGAAGAAGTGGCACCAAAAGTGTTGTTTTCAGTGCTATATCTCAATTACGAATGGTAGAACTGATAAAAAGCACGTAGATATGGGCAAAAGTTTTCAAACGAGCCATTAAATATCACTCTAAAAAGTTCTGGTTGCCCACTAGCCCCAGCTTTTCCACTTGAGAAATGGAACCTGAAGTGCCATTTTTAGTGACATTTGAAACTTGCAGAGGGTGGAATTTATAGGAAGAACGTAGATATGAGCAATATTTTTTATATTAGCGATCAAAAATCTGTCTAAGATGTTCTGGTAGCCTGCTAGCCCCACCCCAAGAGAAACGGCATAAAAATTGCCTTTTGTCTTGCCATCTGACACTTGCAGATGGTGGAATTTATGTAAAGCACGTACATATGAGAAATAGATTTTGAATGAATTCTTAAGTATCTCTCTATGATGTTCTTGTAACCCGCCAGGCCTGGAAAAAGAAAAAAAAAAGACCGTTGTAACGTTTTTTTTTTTACTTTTAGTTACTATGGGCTGTAGTTCACTCTTTCCTAGGTTGCAGCTAATGCTTTAGCCATGACAAAGAGTTCATTGGAAATTCTCCCAAGAAACTAGATAACATTGAAATCTCCGAAATCTAATAGAGAGTAGAATTTATAAAAACCTAAAAATATTAGCAATAGATTTTAATTGAGAAATTAAATATCTATCTACAATGGTGTGGTTGCCTGCTAATGTTGCAGTAGCTTACTCGTGAGCAGAAGAATTATGAAACTTACTAAGGGTGCTGGGAGGGGGATTGTACGGGAGGGGTTGTTGTAAATCTTTAATTGAGCGTTATAGAACATATATATTACAATTGTGCCTGTTTTGTACTTAAGAGCTTTCCCACTTAAGAAGTGGCACCAAAAGTGTTGCTTTCAGTGCTATACCGTACTTACGAATGATAGAATTGAAAAAAAGCACGTAGATATGAGCAATAACTTTCAAATGAGTCATCAAACACCACTTTTATAAGTTCTGTTAGCCCAATAGCCCCAGCTTTTCCGCCTGAGAGATGGCACCAAAAGTGCAATTTTTAGTGCCATTTGGAACTTGCAGATGGTGGAATTTATAGGAAGAACGTAGATATGAGCAATATATTTTATATGAGTTATAAAAAATCTGTCTACGATGTTCTAGTAGCCTGCTAGTGCCATCCCTTGAGAAATAGCACAAAAAGTGCCATTTTAGTGCCATTATAAAAGACACGTATATATACGAAATAGGTTTTGAGTGAGCCATTAAGAATCTCTCTATGATGTTCTGGTAGCCCACTCGGACTACTGAAAAAAAAAAAATCGCATTTTTTGCCAGAAGACAAATCACGGATGCGTGTTTATTTGTTTTTTTGTCAGTTTTTTTCCCCAGGGGTGATCGTATCGACTCAGTGGTCCTAGAATGTCGCGAAAAGGCTCATTTTAACGGTAATTAAAAGTCCCAGTGCCCTTTTTAAGTGACCAAAAAATTGGAGGGCACCTAGGCCCCCTCCCACGATCATTTTTCCCCAAAGTCACCGGATCAAAATTCTGAGATAGCCGTTTTATTCACCATAGTCGAAAAACCTTATAACTATGTCTTTGGAAACGACTTACTCCTCTACAGTCCCCGTGGGAGGGGCTACAAGTTACAAACTTTGACCTGTTTTTACACATAGTAATGGTTACTGGGAAGTGTACAGGCGTTTTCAGGGGGGATTTTTTTTAGTTTGGGGGGAGAGATGAAGGGGGGGGGGGGGGTTACGTGGGAGGATCTTTCCATGGAGGAACTTCTCATGGGGGAAGAGACTTTCAATGGAGGGGGCGAAGGATTTTCTAGCATTATTTAAAAAAACAATGAAAAATAAATATGAAAAGTTTTTTTCTACTGAAAGTGAGGAGCAGCATTAAAACTTAATATGAGGGGTTTACCTCCTCGTAATACCTCGCTCTTTACGCTAAAGTATTTTTTAGTAATTTCAACTATTTATTCTACGGCCTTTGTGATTCAGGGGTCATTCTTAAGGAATTGGGACAAAATTTAAGCTTTAGTGTAAAGAGCGAGGTATCGACGAGGGGTGAGCCCCCTCATATACGCAATAAAAACATACGAATATAGAAGTTCGCTACGTAAGTTACGTATATTTTTTACCTATGAAAACGTCCGTAAAAAATTAATTTATAGTTGCCTTTTTAAGTAATCAAAAAATTGGAGGGCAACTAGGCCTCCTCCCTCGCTCCTTTTTTCTTAAAATCTTCCGATTAAAACAATGAGAAAGTCATTTAGCCAAAAAAAAATAATGTGCAAATTTCTTTTTAATTATTTATGTGCGGAGAGCCAAGATCAAAACATGCATTAATTCAAAAACGTCTAGAAATTAAACAAAAAAAAAACAAGTTTTTTTTAAATGAAAGTAAGGAGCGAGATAAACACTTAAAACGAACAGAAATTACCCCTTATACGAAAGGGGCTTTTCCTCCTCAACGCCCCGCTCTTTACGCTAAAGTTTTTTACTGTTTTAAAATGTAGAGTTAAGAGAGACTTTAGCGTAAAGAGCGGGGCGTCGAGGAGGAAAAGCCCCTTTCATATACGGAGTAATTTCTGTTCGTTTAAGTTTTAACAAACAGAAATTTTGACGGCAATGGTCTGTTCGTTTGTAAATGAAATTTTTACATTTGTAAACACAGGTCCAACCCTTAAGGGGACCTCAAGAATTCTTTTTAGGGGGAGGGGGGAAAATCTTATGCATCCAAAGGTATTAAAACCCGTTCTCAAGAATTTTTATAGATAGATCTTAGGAGGTATATAAATATATATATTTTTTTTTACTAAATATATTTGTCGTTTTAAAAAATGACATTAGTTGAAAAAAAAAAAAGACTAATAACGTAAAAACATCCAAAAATGTAATCGTTTTGAAGTTAGAATGATTTTCTTCAAAAGGAGTTGGCATTTATTCTACATTCATCCGAAGCTGAAAAAATCACAACACGTTCAAAATTTAGGTCAGTAACCGAATCCTGCATGACTGCATTGCTAAACATAATCATTCCGCAAAAGCAAACATTCTAATTTGGGTAAGATTGTCTACTTTTGGTAATAGGAAGTGACCTATTGCTCAGATAGCCAAAATCAGATAGCCAAAAAGAAGTTACATGGACTTCGCTGGGGCGAGAGACCAAAAGGAAGAACCCCTGCCCTCATTTAATTGCCCCCCTAGATTTTGGATATTTTAGAACTATCATTAAAAAACATTTCTTTTGGTCTTTCAGTAAAAAGCGAAAAAACACCAAAATACTTAAATTTGAAATGTACATTTGCCGATCCTCCCTACATTTTTTAAAATAGGCGCCGCTATAAAATAGTGGCCAACCAACCCCAATATCAAGCTATAAGGTACTATCAAGTCATAATTTGGGCAGTTATGCATTATAGCGACCCCACTCAAGCGGTTTGATCTGATAGGTCTGGGTAAAACCGATTTGTCTATCTCCATTCGGAGACAACTAGCTTAGACACAGCGAGATAAACTACCATATAGGTATATTTTAATTAAATATTTAATATACAGAGTTAGTATTTTGGTTAGGTTAGGTATCTAATATAACGCGTTCTGGGCAGCCTCCTTTCCATGATTCTTTGTTGTAGTTTCCATAATTTTGTTACTAAAGTATCATATTTTCATCATATTTAGGTATATTCCATTAGGGTTAACCTAACTTCTCTCCTTGAATGGGATCTCTACAATCCATAAGTACCATCATTTGTGTGAACAAAATGATATTCAGACTGATTATTCCCAATATTTTAGGTACAGTCCTTTTCTCATATCACTTTTAATTAAATGAGCAGTGATTGTTTTAATAGAAAAAGTTTTGGGTACTTATCGGTTATACAACAGACACTCGGGAAGTGAAGTTCGATTAATGCTAACGAAATGAAACAAATGTGTAAACTAACCATTGCTGTGTTTAATATATGTGGTGCTTTACCCCCATCCCCTAATGTGCAAATAAACTTTTGATAAAGCTAATGAAACAAAACAAAATATGATGATAACTGGTTATTATCCCATCTGATCTTTGCCATCCAAATGATCGACAGTATTTTGATTTGTAGAAGTCAAAAAAGAAATTATTTGACCAGTTTCTTGTGTCGAAGTTTTGTAGTGTCTGTTATATAACCAATAAGTACCAAGTTTTGTTTTCTAAACAGGCCCCTAAGAAAAAGTCGAGTACAGTTTTCGGCAAGGTAAATGAACAAGCAGCTTTCAGTGGTGCAGCTTAGGCAGTGCCAGGTGCTAGAACTCACCATTTTGATTCTTGATGAGATCCCAATAACCATTAATATCCCAATAACCTGTCAATTTAATTTTCACCCTACTTTATTTGTCAAAAAGCGGGGAGCATAATTTAGAAAAACACACATCCATGGCCGTTGGAGGTAATTACACCCGCTTTCGAAATCATGAAAAGAGACCGTCAATATTGAAAAGACGAGAAAAGGAAAGGAAACAAATAAGAAATGAAGCAACCGTTAAATTATCGGCCACACTATAAGCCGCGGATTAATAGAGAGTGTTTTTAAATTAGATTCTTTTTTTTAAGGGAATTGATTAATTCTTGTCTTCCGTGCAGCCATGGAAGTACGGATAAAACAAAACAAAAACATATGGAAAACAGCCAAGAACAGCCATGGAAGTACGGATAAAACAAAACATAACATTAATTCAACTGAACTTTGGCAAAGGTTACAATAAGATAGGCATCTTCACTCCAATATACAAGTGTCTAAAAATATTGACTTTAGACGGACATGACTCAAAACATATGACAGACCTAGAAATTATTTGGCTAGCAGAATACGTCAAGGTTTTTAAGCTACAAATGAAAGGATCTCAAATTAATCCTCCAAGCATTGGAAACTTCCTATTTTATTAGATAGAGTCTCGGGCCCTATTCTGGAACTTATTACGCATGAAAGGCACTTGCTGTTCTGCATCAACCTGGTTTTCTGAACTTTACAGCAGCTAGGTAATATCAGACCCCGCCATACCATCTCATTTTCCAAAAAGATACTAGATGGAAGTAGTTTTACTTTGTCAGAATCTATTTGATTTTCGTGCCTTAATGTTTGCCAATGGTACAAAATACTAACGAATTTGTCAGTACAGTAATCTTTAGAGCCCCGTTTTTACTCTCACGAATATACACAGGCTCCGAATAAGTCAGTAGGGACAACATGCAGTCTCTGGACGCAGAAATAGAGTCTCATAAAACAGCTTTGCCAATTAAAGACATAAACCTCATTATAAAAAAAGTCCAATAAAATAGCTTTTTCCTCAATAGGTCCTTCTCTCTCTCATCCTTCTCTTCCTCCTCTTCTTTCTTTCTCAATCCTGCTCTCTCTCAAATTATTTGCTCTCCTTAGTTTCTTTTCATACATTAGGGTCAGAATTCCCAGTCCCTGAAAGTTACTCTCCATTCTAGCGAGAGTTTATATGGGGTCCTTCTCTCCACTCCGGAGAGATAGAACTTGTTTATCTATTCTAGTAATTCTAGTAATCCTGTCTACTTGGGTGCAACTACCATTAGAATACATTTATATATTTCCTTATAAATGTTCATGAAATAAAACTGGCTTACAATACAGTGAATTACATTGGGCAAATGGAGTCGGTAGGGAACAATGAAAACCATCTTCTTTGGAATTCCACGAGACTGAATCAGCATATAGTCCCCCCCACTCCCCCACGATGAAATAAATAAAAGATGAATAAACAAAATAAATAATTGTTATAGATGCTAGCTACGACTGAACCGAATTTTTCGGTAAAGGGTTTTGTTTAATAGGTTAATTTACTAATAAAATTCTATTCCGAAATCTGCAAAACCTTCATGTTTCTATTGCTACTAATGTACAATAATATTTTTAATGTTATGCATAATAATGTATAATGTTTTTTTTCGTCGAATAATTTCGAATTTCAACCAATAAGATAATTGAAAAAAAAATGTGACTTAAGGTGGGAGCACTGTTTTGCGAATGGATCATGATTTTCTGCATCAAACGAACTCTTTCTAAGACTGAAATCTGATAATCACAATTAAGTAATCCCTTAAAAGAACTGAAAATGGGTGGCTTAGTATTTAGCCCACCAGCTCAGATATGCACAACGCATTCGACAAATTTGAAAAATTATCAATGTATATAATTGTTTTAAAAAAAAAGGTAGGATGGGCCACTATATAGCCAGGAGGTTGTGTCAGCCCCTCATTTAATTTTTACACTTAACTTGTCTTAGTGGTATAGTAGTTTTACTGAGCTCGAGGGGTCATAAAAATGTACTGACGGACGGGGCCATATGAAAAGCAGAAAAACTAACCACATATTTGAAAACCATTGAAATTCTTGGGACCGTGGATAACTATTGAGACTTCATGGGACGAACCTAAAAACCACCCTGCTTATGTTGTTGGATAAAGGGGCGAATATAGGCTACCCCTTTTCATAAAGGTAAGGAAATAAAAAAAAAAAGAACACCACCCAGGCGATTCATTATAAGTGAGGTCCAACAAATTACCCTTCACAATAACAAATATTTTAAACAAATGCATACCATAATGCCAAAGACAAGTCCACAACTGAATGAAGAAGTACGAAGATTTCTAATGTAATAATGCATGATTATCAATAAATAAAAGTCCCATTTTTGCTGCAAATAGAAAGGGGTTCCCTTCAATCACACAAATAGCGGACCAACCACCTATGAACAAGATTGTGGACTAAGCCAATCATGGGCCACTTAAATGAAACAGACCTAGAACTAGTAACGCTAGAATAGTTTTCCTATTAATCAACAAACAGCAGGCTATTTTGGCAGGAGTTTACTTTACTCATTAGCTCCTTGGCAAACAAAAACACATCTAGAAAATGAGACAGGAATGAGGCCAAGTTTAACAAAAGTACAGGTACAGATCAGTATCTAAGTCGCTTTAGTTCACGAAAAATGAATTGATTCCAATGAGTTATTTTCAGAACATATCAAACAGTTCGTGGTAACAAACTGTAGCAAGGAACCGGAGATAAGTTGCCTTATTTCGAAAAAAGGGAGAAACACCCCCAAAAGTCATAGAATCTTAATGAAAATCCTACCATCAGATTCAGCGTGTCAGAGAACCCTGCTAAAAAAACGTTCTTAAAATAAAATCAAAAGTTCTGATGGACTTTTTTAAGTATCCAAAAAATGGAGGGCAATTAGGCCCCCTCCCCACCCATTTTTCTCATAATCGTGATCAAAACTTTGAAATAGCCATTTAGCCAGAAAATGTAACATTAATACGCAAATTCCGTTTTAATTATTTATGTACGGTGAGCCAAAATCAAAACCTGCCTTAACTTTCAGTAACTTAAAAAAGTACTTTAAAGTACAAATTACTTTAAAGTAGTTTGCATTAAATTAAAAACATTCAGAAATTAAATTGAACTGAAAATTCAACTGAAAGTAAGAAGCAACATTAAAACTTAAAACGAACAGAAATTATTCCGTATACAATGCCCCGCTCTTTACGCTAAAGTTTGACTCTTTCTCACAACTCTACTTTTTAAAACAATAAAACACTTTAGCGTAAGGAGCAAGACATTGAGGAGGGGACAGCCCCTTTCATAGAGAATAGTTTCTGTTCGTTTTAGGTTTTAATGTCGCTTCTTATTTTCAGTTAAAAAAAATTGCATTTTTTATTTGATTTTGAACAAAACGTCAAGGCGGTATACTCAACGGCGCAATAAACTTTTCTTTCTAATGATTAGATTCTTTCCTTTAAGAGTTTAGATGATTTCGAGCATTATTGCATTAGCTTAAGTTACGGACATATCCATTTATAAAGCAGGTTTAACGATAAGTATTACAGCATTGAGAAGTATTGGCCCTCCTTCCCTTCTGCAGAAACTTATAATACTCATGAAACACAAAACTAAATGAAAGCCAGATATATATCTTTAAAAAGGAGTTTGTTATAAATTTGCCCTGTAAAAATATGATCTCGCTAATGTCTTATTAGAGGATCAAGCGACTAAGATATTATACACACATAATATATATATATATATATATATATATATATATATATATATATATATATAAAAGCTCTGGCCATACATAAAACAAAAAAATGAACAGAACAAGCAACTGAAATGATTGTCTTCCATACCTCCACATCTTTCTCTATTAAACTTTCTACCGAAATAACTAGGTCCCTAAACGAAGTCTCCAAAATACATGGGAGCGACGTTACGTCACCTTTGAAAAACACTATTCCTTAAATTCTTCAAAATTTTGCAATTACTTATAAAATGTTCTAGACCTTCCCCCATACTCCCTAAGAGGGGCCCAAGCACAACTACCTCCCAAGGCATATTCGCCACATGACTCCTAGTTTCCCCTACGAAGTGGCACACAATTTTCTCGCACCTGGAATCAGCACTTAAGAGCCCTCCGCGGTAAGTTCATTCTCAAATAAAACTCCTTACCATATTACTTTAGTCTGATTGTAAAAACACAGGGCACTAGACTTCTCTACACCAATAAGCCAAACCTGAATCTTCTGGTCCCGAAGGCGCGATTGAAACTTACCAAGGAAATCATTGGGTTTAAAAGAATTTTTAATTTACCTAGTTAAAATGTAAATTGTCCAGATGATAATTATGGTATCGTAAATAGAGCCTAATGGTAAACTTTACCTTTTTACCATCACTAGGAACGTCACAAATAATACTCATTGGTAAAAATATTACACGGACACTTGTCACGTTGAATAAAAACAATGTGAAAGCACCCTAATTATGATTTCGGTAATGCAAATAGGAATATGGCAAAACGCTGTCGAGCAAGAATTCTGAGACAACCAATATGTCTCAAAGTTCTAGAAAGCTCAGTTCGACACCTTCTAGATTCTGGGGATATGCTGCCTACTTGACAAATGCTCGTACAAACAAAGTATGTCATCATCTTGTCTAAGCTCGGAAGATAAAAATGAAATTCCAGTAATGAGTCATTTGCCAAGCCTATTTGAACATATTTTCGTTTCGCCAATTCTTTGAGACCTTATAAAAGAACCAGTTTAAATTGCATGAGCTTGTAATTTCTCTTTGGAATGGGAAAGGAGAATGAAAATGGAGAAGCAAAACAACAATTTGAAAAAACGACTATAGAAAAAAAAACAAGAAAAACACCTATAGGAAAAAAAACGAACAATAATTTCACCAGGTTGGCTAAAATTGTATTTACTTTCTCATTATTTTTTTCTATTTTTTCTAGTTCGCAAAATTATTCCTTTTATGCGAGGAACATAAAACAATGAACGCAAAGATATACCGGCATGTCATTTGGGCGAACCAAGATATCTCTACAATATCTGGAAAATTATATGACTGATCGTGATTGTGACTTAAATAGAAGCGACTGACCATATAAAATAAAAAAAAAACAACTAAACCTGGAAAAGTTACTTCCGTAAGAAATAATATCATTCATTGTTTGGGCAGCAAAACCTGATCCTTAGATTAAGCCACACCCTGACAGCTAGCCTATCAAAATATAAAGCATACAAAATGGAGATAAATTGAATACATATAGTCCAAAAGAAAAAAAAAATCTAGTAACCTTGACAGTATGCCAACAATTACTGTTTATACAGTAATGGGCATAGAACAATATCTAGGCATTTCTTTCAAGGAGGGAAGTTATGGATGTCCTAAAAAAATAATTGAAAAATAACCTTTCGCCTTGAGGGACAAAATTTCGGACAAAGAGCACTCGGGAATACGAGGCAAAGTGAGGATGAAAGTTAGGCAGCCCTACGTTTTGTATATAAGGATTGTCACCGTAAATCACAACCCAGTCCTGTATTGCTATTTCTCCAGCTTTTCCCCCATATTCTTAGCAAGACAACCGACGCACGGTTGCACTGTCGAACCCTCAGCCAAGTTCCCACCAGACCGACAAATGCACATTAAAGGTTTTATGTCTTGTGTCATCACGAGTCCAACCGTCTGATTTGTTTCAATGTTGAGCGAACGAGACCACAGTATAAATATATATACGAACAGTAACTAAAAGTTTCTACAAACATTCATAGTGTGAATTCAATCATCGTGACGCACAAAACATATGTCATTGCGCGCGGACGAAGGCGGGGTCATGAAGAGTGGTTTAGCTTGTGTGGTTTTAGATGTGTTTCACAAACCTTCAATGGAGAGCATAGGACTTTCCACCACTGTTCGTATATACTTATACTGTGAACGAGACAAATGGTCATCATAAAAATATTTTTATCAAATCCCCTATTCCTTTGACCCGGGGAGATAAGTGCCTAATTATAGCTAAACACGCCTCTGAAATCTTAGCTCTGATGAGCTCAAAAATTGTTTTGTTGTTGAAAAAACGGTACTTGTGTATTATTCAGAACACACTCAATAAGTGAAGTTAGGTTCTTTCGTGTAACAAACTACGATGCAGGTACATTTTATGAGAAAATCCGGTTTCATAGCCACAAAGACAAAACTCAAGACAAAACAAAGACAAAGACAAAACAAAATTTTCATTATATTTTGTTTTATTTCATTAGCTTTATCAAAAGTTCGGGCTATATATTTGCATATTAGGGGTGGGGGAGTGAGGTGTATTATATCAAATACCTAACTTAACCTAACCTAACCAACTCTATATATAAGATATTTAATTAAAATGTACCTGCATCGTAATTTGTTTCATGAAAGAACCTAACTTCACTTATTGAGTGTGTACTGAATAATACACAAGTACCAAAATAACTTACATTTTTTGTAACAGAAGCACTTATGTCATGGACACGCACTTTGGCAGTTAAACATCCAAGATAAGTACTTAGCAATTAAGCCAACCATGGTGATAGTCCAGAATCACCCTCGGTGTTGTTAAACCAGACATTTTCCATAGGTCTTACTATAGGCCTAGGCCATTCAACGCTTTAGGTATACACTTTATGCAACTTGCGACTCCTAAAACAACCTGATAAATAAGCATTGCGGCCAATTTTTACTGTAAGAATGAACATCATCAGAATAATGAATTTCGTTGCAATAAATGACAGCATGCAGCTCTTTATTTTCGTTTCCCATCTACATTCCTTACCATTCTTCAATTCTAACACCGGTCTTATGCTGAATAAAGGCAGCAATATCTAAAATCAAACCACTTTTAAATGGAAATTTTAGGTCTAATATTTATAAAAGCCTAAAATAAAAGACTTATATTACAAATTTTACTTAATTTTCTTTATTCGGAAGCAAAAAAAAGAAGAAAAATAGTTAGTAGCAGATTTCAAACAATCGAAACTTGTTTCCACTTTTTTCACTCTACTCTACAAACATTAGAGAGGAGGTGTCCCAAAAACAGAAAATGAGGGATTATATGGAAAACAAGCATTCTCACTTACTGTTCTTTTCAGTTTTTGATTACCGTATAATGTTCCTATTTTAGAAAGAAACTAATAATCATGTAATAAGAAAAGGAAGAATAACGAAACAAAAGAGAAGACATAAAATATTTTACTGGAAATTCAGCATATTTGTGTGTGAGAAAGTAAACTTGTAAAATTATTTTACACGGTTAATTAGAGCTCTTTATTGCCAATCTCCAAACTTTTAGTTTCGGTTAAGCCACAATAAAAGAAACAAACTTCAGAATGAAACGTTTCTATCAAAAGTTTCAAATATTTACTTTCGTATTGAACTACAGAAGGAAATGATTCTTAGTGTTAACAAAGAACCGACATTATTTCTTTCTTTCTGAAATTATTATTCTTACTAGGCCAATTTCAGACCAGATATACACAATATAAGAAACTTTCCAGAGATGGACAACAGGGGTGTCATGTATAAGGGTAGGTTGTACGCTCCATAGCGTTTTCAACCAGTCGATAAAAAAAATTGCATGGTAAACACTGGCGTGAAGCGCCTTTCCACTATACTTTTTTCACTGGTTAATCTATTTAAAGTTTTGTCCGTAAAACGCTTTATGTTCTAGAAACCCAAATTAGAGAAACCCAAAAGGATAAATTTGCAAGAAAATGCAATTGAGATTAGCGTTGATATCTCGAAACTTTTAACAATTTTAATAGCTGATTAGCCATATTAGTGATACAGTCTGTCATAGGCAGGGTCGTGTTCAGAGTTCTGACTAGGGGGTGGAGGCATTTTGGGTATTAGACTAGATCAGGGGCAATTGAGAAGAAAATATGTTAGGGAAACAATTCTTACTTTATAATATGCAGAATAATTGTAGTTAACACATTTTGACTGCAGCTTCACTATAATGTATCCTCTATCCCACCCCTAATGTGCAAATATATAGCCCAAATTATATATTGCCGATCCATTTCGCCTTGCCACGCAATCGAAAGGATAACGATCCCCTTATTTCAACCCGTGTAAACGTAAATTGAATTAACTATCATGAAATTAAAAAAAAACAAACAGAAAAACACATAGGAAATATAGTATTATGAAGTAAGAATTGTTTTCGCAACATGTTCCCTTCTCAATAGCCCCTAGTCCAGGATTATACCGCATTTGGAAAGAGGCTCAGCGACAGAAAAGTTTAGGTGGTTCCTCAGTAGCTGCGTAACTCAAAGGGCGTGTTTCTATGTATGAACTTTACAGGGATTTTTTTTTACTTATGACGGTGAAATAGTCTGGAATTTAAACAAGTCAGCCGAGAAGAAGTTTTGGCCCATTTTCCTAGTCCCACCAACAACCATTATTTATCTTCAAAAGCTTCAAGCATCATAACAGCTCAAATTTGCTTTTTCTAAGCGCTGAAGATTAACCTGTCGAAAAACCGGTTTCAAGTAAAACTACCCGATGTGACGATTTATCAAAGCGCTAGGCCTAGGCTATAGTTTACCGTTTGACTGCAATTATTTCAAAAGTCGGTCACCTAATTCAGTACCATCCCGCATCACCCAAGCATATCGTGTTTCTGCTTTCAGGTGAGCATTTGAAATACAAATTAAAATACTAAGATTTTTCCGGATTAAAAAAAAGGTATGTGACATATGGAAAAAATATGATCCAATCATAAATTTATGACAAGAGACGATGAATGAGTTTTTAACATCTTGTCAATAATTTTGGAATGTTTCTTCTGCCACACAAAACGAAAAGGTGATGACCAAACGCCGTCTTTTCACATTATCAAGCTGAATAATAATCTGAAGAATTCGCATCCGTTTTAGGTGACGAGGAAAAGCAGGCAGAGATTCACAGGGGGAGGGGGGATATAAAATCATTTGAATTGATAATACTATAGGTAGATATCAAACTTAATTCTGGAATGAAATAACATTCCCAAAAAAAAAAGAAAATGAGAAACAACTTATTGTACATGTTGCAGCCAAAGGCCATACGTCAAGTAAATGCAATGAAATGATCTGTTGGAAGAAAGAAAATTATTTAAAGATCAAGTAATTGAAAAAAACCCTTGTTTTATAAATAGTTCACTTTATGTCAGATAGCGAGGCGCCATTTGGGGGGGGGGGTCAGGGGTGGGAAAATGCTCTCCCCTGATTTTCCAGGGGGCCCAAGCTTCCACCACAAAGAGCCCTTTGCCGGCCATAATAATCCATTATGTCCAACATAATCCATTCTGTCCAAGTGATTTGAAATTACTGCACGCCTATTAACCAAAGAGCGTAATTACTTGACGACCCTTGGGGTAATTACGCTATTTGCTATTGGTAAGATACATAATAAAATTCTCAAGTTCTGTCAAATGCCCATTTCCTAGATGATTACGCGACACGAAGTGAGTCGGAGGGGCCCAAGATGGGGTTTATGCCCACCCCAAGCTTTGGTCCAAATGGCGCCTCTGTCAGATTGTTCACTTGTTTAGAGCTAAAAATAACGAATGATGTCTCAAATGGAGAGAGCAAGAAATTCTCGCAGTGGTTTAGGAGAATTTTGGTCTGAGGTAGCCTACATGAATTGTCGGCAAAATTGGTAATCCTCAAAGGTTTCTTACAATTTTATAAATCTAAGTCGAAAAAACTGATGATTTAAGAAGGAAAAAAGAAACTCTAATACTGTTTATATTAGATACGTTATCCAACAACTGCAAAGAATTATTCAGTCTATTAAACAAATGTATTTTCTGAAAATTATACGGTAAGACACAAAATCAAGACAAACAATAGCTCTAAATTTCTTCCAAGACCGACTCTCGAACTCACTACTGAATACACCTTAACGAACTATAAAACAAGTGATGAAAAAACCAATTTATTTCCAAAGATGATGTAAGATAAAAAATAACATAACGATGCTTTTACACCCATAATGAGCGCACTCTCAGGGTCTCAAGGGCCCCCCCCCCTTTGTTGGACAATTATATTGGATTTCACGGCCACCTGGGTCCATGCTATGCAAGAAAATATACTTTTGGTTTTACTTGACTACAAGGGCGTATTTAGGATTCCAGATCTACCCCTCCCCCAATGAAATACTAAGCATCACACAAAAGTATTTCGAAGCTCACATTCATTGACATAAACTGATTTTTTTTTTCTAGTTGAACCCCCAAAGAAAAAATAGTCCCAGCATAAATTTTACTCTACTGACTCAAGTATTATTTGCACTTTTATGTGTTGGATCCGTTCTGCAATCTATGATCAACAGGTCAGTTGAATTTCGTATTCTGCGAAAAGTAGATTTTTTCAACTAACTGAACTTTGTTGCAATTATATAGAATACTTTTAACGCTCATTTGCGGCCAATAATTTAGCTGATTAAGCTGTGACTGGCAAAGGTGCATTTCTTGAAGCCAACTTTTAATTTTGTTCGTCGTTTACTTTTGACCTCGGTAAACTTGGACAGAAAATAGCTGGGCAGGCAGAAGAACAGTAGTTGTGGGTCAAACTTTGAATTTTAAGATAAGAAGAACGAAATGTAAAAAGATGCTAGCGAAGCAAAAAATACATGGACGATTCCATAGAAAAAAGCTTCATTTCATTCAATTTTTTTCAGGTACTAAATAGCGGTCAAAAATAAAGATGTATTAATTCTAGTACCATTTATAAGGTCTTTTCTTTCTAGTTCTGAGAGCTAAGGGGTAATTTTGGACCCTTCAATCTTCTAATTCTACTTCCCAAACAAAACGGCTGCGAATTTACTATCTTTAAAGTTTGGAGAGTTGTAATACGTCGTCAACGGGGACTTTCATAGGAGGATACAGGGAGGGGGGGAGAGTCCCCTTAGATTTAGATTCATTAATTATTACAATAGAAAATGTTTTGCATAGAAGTAAAACAAAGGGCAATAGTTTACTTTAAGGTCTGTTCCGAACCAAACACTATGATAGAAATTGTTTACTTTATAACACTTAGAAAATTTCGATTTATTGGATTTCAGAGTTGCATCCAGATTAACTGAATCCCAGTCCCACTACCCAAACCCAATGCCAAGATATTGCCTTAGAATATACCAAAAGTTTCCTCGTTTTGTTAATTTGTATTTTTCTTTTCAGCAGTTGGTTACGGTTAACAATGCCTATTTGAACATAAGAAAAATCCCCAGTAAAATCAGTAATTTTTGGATATAGTGTTGGGTTATGTCCAGACATTTCTTAAAGGGGGGGGGGTGACTGGGATATAAACTGGAAGCTACTCCAGAAATACAGTAACTGTAATTTGTTTCAATCTAATAAAATAACAATTTTGTTGGTGAAGTGTTTAGTTTAGAGGACAGATTCTGAAAAAATTCGAAATTACATTCATGGAGTTTGTTTAGCCTATCACTTTTTTTCATTTTGTATAGTCCAGGAAGAATGATGATAGGGATTTTATCATTATATTGCTAGGCTTCTGAAATGACAGCCACAATTTCAGGTTTAGAAATTTAGTACGAGTTCGGGTTAACGGCGAAATTTTGCCAAATCTAGCCTTTATTCTTTTTTCTATCTCTATGTTTTCTCAAACAACCGTATTTCGCTAAAAGTCTGAGACCTGGTGTAGTTTTAAAGGCTTATTGAAGCCATTTTGGGTCTTATCAAAGTAGCATACATAAAGCACATGTTAAAGAATACTAATGTACACATCAATGAGCCGCTAAAGACTCCACAAAAATGTTCTTGCAGGGATTTTTAAGGAATCATTGAGCAACACTTGAAAAATCACTGGATAACTATTTGTCGAGAAATAACTTTCACTATTTTTAGTTTCCCACTATTTAGACCCAGAACGCCTCCATTGAGCCTTACATGTGCCTTTAGTGCCCATTCGAATATGACTTATGCTTTGTGTGTGCGGAGATTTCTCTCAAAAAAGCTTAATACGTTTCACAAAAGATATTATTTTAAGAGAAAGTACTACGATTTGGCCGAAGAGTGAAAAGTGTCAAAGACCCCAAAAAGTGTGAAAAAGACCCCAAAAGTTTGGTAACCATGGTCTCATCTGTAGTGATCATTGGTCTTAGAAATACGCAAAAGGTGCGTAAACATACCCTAAAACCTTGGAGACGGGTAGGAAGGACCGGACACAGACCCGAGAGCAACTTCGGAGGCATTAAGTTGTCAGCCTACGTCTGAAACAGACAGTGTGCAATTCCTTAGGATAAACAGAAAAACCTTCAAAACTGACGGGTTCCGTAGACGAAACATTCGGAAGTAATAAATGTGAATTTTTAGAAGTCAAAAATGGGAAGTACACATTACAGTACAAAAGCGTCAAGCTTTAGCAAACTCATTTGCATAAATAAATATTAATTAGTAAACAGCAAAGCCTACTTGTGACATTTTTTGAATAGGTATAAAATTTTGAGCGTCTAAAATCAATACATAAATTATTTTTTCTTTTGGTAAAATTCTAGTTAATTGGCTTCTTGCTATCTCGGAAAGGGTTTAGTTATGAAAATGAAACTTTCAGGGATGAATCTACAGACTAAAGTATGCTCTGGGAAGGTATTTTGAAGTAACTACCTCCACTCCTTCTCCCTCTGGAGGGCCCTGACCTTTGATGACCTTTAAAAATATGTGTGTTATAAAAGTGAAACCTTGCAAAATAGATCTTCTGCTTAATTGAAGTACAACAAAATTGTTTTCAGCTTCATAACTTCGCTCAATTCCATTTTATAAGGTTTTAAAGATATGCAAATACATTTCCTAAATTTTGAAAAAAAAACATTGATATGGCTCAAAACTCTACTCAAATAACAGGAATTGCATTTTCAGAAGTAAAGGCAGAGAAAAGGCAACTAGTAACTGAAAATTAAGGTAAAATGTTGTTTTGTCAAAATTTCAATACGTATAGACCTGTCATGTAGGCAAATTTCGGGGCTCTCTAAAGGGAGAAGGAGTAGAGGTGGGTACTTTAAAACACCTTCCCGGGACATACTTTAGCCTGTAGACACATCCCTAAAAGTTTCATTTTCCTAACCTAAACCCTTTTCGAGATAGCGAGAAGTCAATTAACAAGAATTTTACCTTGCTTTTATTTTTCCTTTTTATACACAATATAAAAGTATATATTCAAAATCCTCATAATTGCTCTTTTTTATGAATAATCAGTTTTCTCCATGAGGGATATCCGGTTTAATCTTCGCGTTGGTATTGGACCAATTGCTATGCATATTAAATTCTGGGCCTGAAGATGCAAAGCGGAAAGAAGAAGGAACAAATACAGTATGTTCAGAATCATTTGAGGTAAATTGTGTGGGACCTAAGATTGAATGACAGGTCAAAAAGGGTTCATATACATCAGTGGGGATACTGATTGAACTGAAGCAGAACAGGCTACTAACCTCTATGATGACTGTTTTCAGGAATGAATAATCCAAAATTGCAAAACCAAGGTCAATCACGCCTTATATCTTCAAGAAATAATCAACAATACACTGCAAGACTTTAGTACACATTTACAGAATATTACATCAAATGGCTTAAGACCAGAACGCGCTATAGCCGATAGCTACAGAAATTCACAGCCGCAACGAGCACGGCTTCAGGCTTCAATGACGTTTAATGGTGGCAACAGGTTAAGTAAAAAGAAGTCGATGTTTTAAAATGCTCAAGAAATCGTGAATAACTTGGCCTTGGAAAACGATGCCAAGCGTAGTCATATGCATTCGGTTGCCGGGGACTGCAAAAAATAACAATCTAGCGGGACAGTGCAAAGGAACTCATGATGCTTCTTTGTTCGACAGAAAGTAAGGGGCGAACAGAAATTAGTCGGTATATGAAAGGGACTGTCCCCACTTCAACGCCCCGCTCTTTACGCTAAAGTTTGACTCTTTCACACAACTCTACTCTTTAAAACAATAAAAAAACTTTAGTGTAAAGAGCAAGGCGTTGAGGAGGGAACAGCCCCTTGATGAAACGTATATACTTAAAATCAGAATAAAAATCTGATTCCTTTGATGTATCTATTAGTATAAAAATTCCATTTTTTAGAGTTTTGGTTATTATTTAGTTGGGTCGCTCCTTACTACAGTTCATTACCACGAACTGTTTGATTAAAAAAAAAAGAGTTTTCAACTGAAAATAAGGAGCAACATTAAAACTTAAAACGAAAACAAAAACTATTACGTATATAAGTTTGTTACACCCTTCTCAATACTCCGCTCTTTACGCTTTTTGTTTGACTTTTTGTTCCAATTATTTAAGAATAACTCCAGGTACACAAGAACCTTCAAAATAGAATAATTATAAAAAAAATTAAAAAAAAAATCATCCTCGATCACAAAAACATAGTTACTAGACATAGGGTCAATCATCCTCAAAGACATCGTTACAAGATTTTTCAAATATGGTGAAAAAAAAAATGGTCACCTAAGAATTTTGATCGGGTGACTTTGGGGGAAAATGAGCGTGGGAGAGGGGGTAGCTGCCCGCCAATATTTTTGGTCACATAAAAAGACCAATAGAACTTTTGATTTCCGATCAAATGAGCCCTCTTCCGATCTTCTAGGATATTCACTAAGATCACTGGATTTTTTAGGGTTGTTTCCCCCATTTTCAAAAATTAGACAAATTTTCTCAGGCTCGTAAATTTTGATGGGTAACATTAAATTTCATGAATTTTACATATTTTGAATCGGCATCAAAATTCGATTCTTTCGATGTATCTATAATTATAAAGACTCAGTGTCTTACGGTTTCGGTTACTATTGAGCCCTATCAAGAACTGTTACCAGGAACTGTTTGATAATCTCTGAAGCTAGTCAATTCAACACTGACTAATAAAATGTTTTTACTTAGCCTATTTTCGATCAAACAGTTCGTGGTAACGAACTGTAGTAAGGAGCGACCCGGCTCAATAGAAACCAAAACTCTAAAAAAAAAAATGGAATTTTGATACCAATAGCTACATCAAAAGAATCGCATTTTAATGCTGATTTTAAATATATAAGTTTCATAAAGTTTAGTCTTACGCACCAAAAAATACGAGCCTGAGAAAATTGGTGTTATTTTAGAAAATAGGGGGAAACACCCCCTAAAAGTCATAGAATCTTAACGAAAATTACATCATCAGATTCAGCGTATCAGAGAACCCTACTGTAGAAGTTTCAAGCTCCTATCTACAAAAATGTGGAATTTTGTATTTTTTGCCAGAAGGCAGATCACGTATGCGTGTTTATTTGCTTGTTTTGTTTTTTGTTTTTTTTTTTTTTCCAGGGGTGATCGTATCGACCCAGTTGTCCTAGACTGTTGCGAGAGGGCTCATTATAACGGAAATGAAAAGTTCTAGTGCCCTTTTTAAGTGACCAAAAAAATTGGAGGGCACCTGGGCCCCCTCCCACGCTAATTATTTTTCCAAAGTCAACGGATCAAAATTCTGAGATAGCCATTTTATTCAGCGTAGTCGAAAAACCTTATAACTATGTCTTTGGGGACGACTTACTCCTCCACAGTCTCCGTGGGAGGGGCTACAAGTTACAAACTTTGACCAGTGCTTACATATAGTAATGGTTATTGGGAAATGTACAGGTGTTTTCAGGAGGATTTTTTGGTTGGGGGAGGGGTTGAAAAGAGGGGGATATACTGGGGGAACTTTCCATCGAGGAATTTGTCATGGGGGAAGAAAATTTCCATGAAGGGAGCGCAGGATTTACTAGCATTATTTAAAAAAAAATGAAAAAATAAATATGAAAAAGTTTTTTTCAGCTGGAAGTAAGGAGCAGCATTAAAACTTAAAACGAACAGAAATTATTACCCATACGAGGGGCTCACCTCCTCCTAATACCTCGCTCTTTACGCTAAAGTATTTTTAGTAATGTCAGCTATTTATTCTACGGCTTTTGTGATTCAGGGGTCATTCTTAATGAATTGGGACAAAATTTAAGATTTAGTGTAAAGAAAGAGGTACTGACGAGGGGGCGAACCCTCTCATATGTGTAATAAAAACATGAGAATAAACTTCTTTACGCAAGCTAGTTTATAAGTTACGTATATCTTTTACTAATAAAAAGATTCGTAAAAAATTAAAAGTTCTAGTTGCCTTTTTTATTAACCAAAAAAATTGGAGGGCAATTAGGCTTCCTCCCCCGCTCGTTTTTTCTCAAAATCATTCGATCAAAATTATGAGAAAGCCATTTAGCCCCAAAAAAAAAAAATATATACAAATTTCGTTTTAATTATTTCTCTGCAGAGCCAAAATCAAAACATGCATTGATTCAAAAACGTTCAGAAATTAAATAAAAAAAAAACAAGTTTTTTCAACTGAAAGTAAGGAGCGACATTAAAACTTAAAACGAACAGAAATTACTTCGTATATGAAAGGGGCTGCTTCCTCATCAACGCCCCGCTCTTTACGCTAAAGTTTGACTCTTTTTTAAA